>NC_063065.1:32183620-32483620 GCF_018812025.1 Megalobrama amblycephala
CAATCTCTTGGACAGATTTCTCAGGTCATTTTTCAAAATTCAGTTTATGTAGGCTAAACTGTGTTTCATTGCTTTGGCACATAATACATTGACCCCCAGTTTCATTAGTCCTAGACTAAAATGCATGTTTGAGCTGTTTCATCTGAAAAGATGGCTATCGCTAATGTGCCTTTCCCAATTTTTTCCCTCTTGCCTTGCCCCGGTGAGCCTGCTATGCTGTTTTGATTTTTTGGGGATTTTTGAAAATTACCTATGACTTATTGATGTTACAGGGATTGCTCAGCCGGAGAGCTGTACTGCTTCACTGCCTCGGTACAGGTGGACTCGTTACAACGACTTTTCTACTCATTGCCTAACAAAGGTATGACGTAAGGTCTGATTACTTCCACCTGTGTCTGATTAACTCATTTATGCTTGCCAATATAAGCCATGTTTGTTCATTCACTCTTTGAAATGTCTTGTTTTTGTTACACTACTATTCTGAGTGTTTATTTCTGGTTTCCATGTTATGGCTTTGTCTCCCTGGCTTTCCTTGTCTTTGCCCGTGTCTTCGACTCTTTTGTTAGCCCTGTGGTTTTGACCCTTTGCCTGTTTTGTGGATTACCTTCAATAAAGCTGCATTTGGATCTTCAACCTGTTTCTCAAAGCAGTTAAAAAACAAAACAAAACAAAAAAACCCAAACATTTTTACAGCGCTTTATTTATTTTTTGCATTGCCACACTTAAATGACTCAGATCATCAAACACATTTTAATATTACACAAAGATAACTGCATTTTGTATTTACCCTGGTTTTTAAATGATTTAATTTAATAATGTAAAAAAGCTGTGCAATCCTGCATGGCCCTATGTGAAGATAATTTCTAAAGAAAAAGTAAATCTAAAGAACTGCAGGCCTTTCTTTCCTCAGTTAAGGTCAGTGTTCATAATTCAACAATAAAAAACTGACTGGGCACAAATGGACATCCATGAGAGAGTTTCAAGACAAAAGCCACTGCTGACCATGACCAAAAAGAACACAATCACTCGTCTCACATTTGTCAAAAACATCTTGATTTCCTGCAAGACTTTTGGAGAACGAATTTTCTACTATTTGCCTAACAGAGGTATGACATTTAAGGATGCAGATGATGGATCAAAAGCTGTGCAAAAAGCTAACACTGTAGCTGAAGACGTTTACAAGAAACTGATTTCACACAGGACAGAGCTGTTACGATAGAAATTCATAGTGAATCTGCTGCCTGATCAGGACTAAATTCCATTTAAAATTCCCACAAATTATATTGTGAACTACTATTTTGAAAAAGGAAGTCTGAACTGTTGTGTAAAGACGTAATGTGTGTGAGAACAGAAGTGATGAGTAAACATGATGGATGAAGTTTGCTACTCTTGTCTCGTGTGCCTCATTGTTTAATACCACACTTTTCTCACTTAGACAACAACTTAATACATAATATCCTGAAATACTGAATAAGACAGCAATTTCTACAATAATACCATATCGAAATACTATCAAAACAATTAGATGTAGCTGAACCCCTACACAGGTGTTAGTCTTTAAATGTCATTACCATGAACTATACAAAGGGGAATAATTTTGTACTGTAAATGTAAACCTTTACTATAGTGAATTCTCAACAGTGGAGATTGGCATTCTCTGTTGTTCTGGAAGAATGACTTTATTTGAGTAATTTATGAAGTGTTTTGGTAGTTTTATATCTCATAAATCCACCCGCCTCTATTGTGAATGAAGTGCTGTGTGCAGCTTGGAGTGTCTTTGCTTATTTGCAAGCGTAAATAAAGAACTGGTTGTTTGAATAAGTACAGCATTTTTCCTTGAGAAACTCTCTCTCTATATAAAGGCCGTTTTAAGTGTTTGAGGAGCAGAGAATACTGTTTTAGTCTATTATTTATCATCAACTCATAGTCAATACTGTCTTAAATAGATTTTGGACCAAATAAACTAGACAAAATGCATATGTTTGAGTCATTTTAACTGAAAGCAGCTTGCACTGCATATCTTAAAATATGTTTTGTCTCAAGATGCACACCAGTGATGTTTTTTTCCTATGGCATTGACTTTTTAAAAAATTGAATATTGCAGTATTTATTATAAATGATTTATCAATGCACTTTTCTTTAATCAAAATATGGCCCCTCCCTCCTGCAGCGACATCTCTTCTCTGATGACGCGTTTTTTCGGTGCGAGGGCAGGACGACCTGTCACTCACATGAGATCACAGCAGTAGCAAACCCCTGTGCACAGCACACAGTGTGGATTTTCTGCATGTGCACAAATGACCTACTTTCAGGCCACTTTTATCAAATCAACATCCAACCTAGTCACAACAATGTTTGTCTTTTTTTCTTTCTTTTTTTTTTAAGCATTGAAGCATTGAGTAACTTTTAAATCTAAGGACTGTGAGGACTATATATCATATTTTGATTAATGTAAATATTCAATATATTTTGCTTATTTTTTAGCATTTGTTAGTATTCTACTCCAGACATAGCCCTCAGCCTTAAGCAGTTTTGTTAAAATGTTTGATTGATTCATTAGGAAAGATTCAAATCAAAAGAGTAAATCAATTGTAAATCTAACTAGGGCTAATTCTGCTCTTAACCTGTTTAAAAAATACTGGACTTGATCACTTGATTACTTTAAATAAAAAATAGGTAGGTAGTATTCGCTTAAGTAACTTGACATTTAATTGTATTGACATTAAATTAATATTAATGTCATTACTTCACATTAATAGTGGTGGTTCTTTACATTACATGATAAACAGACACATACTTCACATTTAGTGGTTAGTGGTGGTTCTTTATCAGTTGATACAGAATGAATAAACAGACACATGGATTCTGCTTGGTTAAAACTATCTTATTATTGTTGTTTATGTGGCTAGAAATACCTATAGTGTTTGTTTTCACATTTTGGTAACAATATAAATTGAAGATTTAAATTAAAGAATGACCCCAAAAACGCTAGTCAAAAATCTTAATGGAATTTTAATTTCGATTAGTTCCCTACAGAGAGATGCTATTTAAAAAAATGACAAAGAATTTTGATATATATATATATATATATATATATATATTTATATATTTTTTATTTTTTATTTTTTACACTACAAGTCAAAAGTTTGGAAACATTACTATTTTTAATGTTTTTGACCAAAGTCAATTGACCGATTACCAATTGACCAATTAAGGCTGCATTTATTTCATAATAAATACAGAAAAAAACAACAATATTTTGAAATATTATTACAATTTAAATGTATGGTTTTCTATTTTAATATACTTTAAAATATAATTTATTCCTGTGATCAAAGCTGAATTTTCAACATCATTACTCCAGTCTTCAGTGTCACATGATCCTTCAGAAATCATTCTGATATGATGATTTATTATTAATGTTGGAAACAGTTGTGCTGCTTAATATTATTTTAGAACCTGTGATACTTTTTTCAGGATACTTTTAAGAATAAAAAGTTAAAAAGAACAGCATTTATTCAAAATATAAATCTTTTCTAACAATATAAATCTTTTACTATCACTTTTTATCAATTTAACACATCCATGCAGAATAAAAGTATGAATTTCTTTCTTTCAAAAAAAAAAAAAAGAAAAAAAAAAAAAATTACTGACCCCAAACTTTTGAACGGTAGTGTATATTGTTACAAAAGATTTCTATTTTAAATAAATGCTGATTTTTTTTATTCATTAAAGAATCCTGAAAAAAGTATCACAGGTTATGAAATAATATTAAGCAGCACAACTGTTTCCAACATTGATAATAAATCATCATATTCAGAATGATTTCTGAAGGATCATGTGACACTGAAGACTGGAGTAATGATGCTGAAAATTCAGCTTTGATCACAGGAATAAATTATATTTTAAAGTATATTAAAATAGAAAACCATAATTTTAAATTGTAATAATATTTCACAATATTTATTATAAAAATAAATGCAACCTTAATGGGCATAAGAGACTTTGTTAAAAAAAAAACATTAAAAATAGTAATTTTTCAAAACTTTTACTGGTAGTGTGTGTATATATATATATATATGTGTGTGTGTGTGTGTGTGTGTTACAGTCTATATTCCAAAACTATTAGAGTTCTGATCATAGCTAACAATATTAAACAGACTCGAAGAAAAAAGAACTCCTGTTTGAATTCCTTTAGAATGTCTAGGAAAAAAGGAGATAGAAATAAGTGCTTGCATTTTAAATTAACTGATGTATGAATCCCGTGATTTTATGCAATATTACTGTGCAGTCTTCACATAAATCACTTTACAGCCGCACTTTCTGTGTTCAGCCATCTCAACCGTTTTGTTGTTCAGTGCCTGTATGTGGTGGGGGCGTCTGAAGTGGCGAAAGTACGGGTCTATTTCCACTGGCTGTGGAGAAGGGGAGGGTCTTTATTACCCCCGGCACTGAGACTGAATCAGTTCAGTACAGTTAGAGCCGGGGACAGACGCCACATCGGCAAAAAAACAGACGCGCATCACGACGCGCGACTGGAAAACAAGACGCCGGATGTATTGACTGCATTCCTAACGGTGACGCGGTTATACTAATGTCGATTCCGCTACTGTAGCGATTCTCAGTCACCACAGAACAACATCAGCAAAGGGATTTCTCAAACGGTCGAGACTGATGGACGCACAAACGGATATGATATTGTGAACGTTCGCGATGTTGTTCTGAGGACCTGAGGGAGAATCTGCGCACTGCAGTAACGCTACATTCCACAACGCACACGACTGGACGCTGGATGTGATGGATATTGGATATCTGTCGGCAAACGAGGAGATCTCATCTGGGTTTTCATTAAGAACAAAGTTTGCTTGCATGAAAACATCATTTGAATTGTTCTTGTGCGTGCTCATTTCACTGTGATTGAGTGGCTCGAGCCGCTCTATCCTTCAACAGATGAGAAGCAACCAGTTCCTACAACTTCAGTTGTCTGCACTAGGGGAAAAGAATGGTGTTTATGACCGAAATCTCAAAACATATCGGAATCATCCCACGAAAATAGTCACCCAGCCTGGAATCGTAATGAAAGTGTTGCGGAGGAAGAGAATTGTACTGTTTATAGCGTATTTTCTGCTGTTAGTTCTCACCATGCTGAACTTGGCTAACTACAGATGGACTAAAGAACCTCAACAGTGTAATCTCCAGATGAGAAGCACTCCGTATCAGGGAAGGTCAGATATCCGATTCCTTTACAGACCATCTCTTGCTAAGAAGAGACAGCTCGTCTATGTTTTGACCACATGGAGGTCCGGTTCATCATTTTTTGGAGAGCTGTTTAATCAACACCCAGAGGTTTTCTTCCTGTATGAACCTATGTGGCACATCTGGCAGAAGCTGTACCCGGGTGATGCCGTGTCCTTACAGGGAGCAGCGAGGGACATGCTGAGCTCGCTGTACCGCTGCGACCTTTCAGTTTTTCAGCTGTACAACAGCCCTGGGAGCAAAAACTTCACCTCCCTCGGACTTTTCGGGGCCACGCTTAATAAAGTCATCTGCTCGTATCCTCTTTGCTCAGCTTATAGAAAAGAAGTCGTCGGGATGGTGGATGACAAAGTGTGCAAAAAATGTCCTCCGCAAAGCCTCCAGCTCTTAGAGGAAGAATGCTTGAAGTACAACACTATAGTCATAAAGGGGGTTCGGGTTTTGGACGTCAACGTTTTGGCGCCTCTTATGGAGGATCCGTCTTTGGATCTGAAGGTGATTCATCTTGTGCGAGATCCCAGAGCCGTGGCCAACTCCAGGATCAAATCCAGGCACGGGCTGATTCGTGAGAACTTGCAGGTGGTCCGAAGCAGGGATCCCAAACTCCGTCGGATACCCTTTGTGGATCCCGGTCACAAAATTAGCAAAAAAGATGGCGCAGATTACCATTCGGTTGGGGCTATGGAGGTCATATGCGACCGGACGTACAGGAGCCTGAGGACCGCCTTAAATCCGCCCGACTGGCTGAAAGGGAAATACCTGGCGGTACGCTACGAAGATCTGGTGGATAACCCTGTCAAAACACTCCGGAATGTTTATAAATTTGCCAATCTCAGTGCCAACCTTGACATTGAGTCTTTTGCTCTTAACATGACGAATGGCACAAGCTCTTCCTCAAAGCCATTTATTCGTGTCGGCCAGGAACGCGACACAAGCGGCCAGTGCGTGGAGAACAGTGTTGAGTATTCAACAGATAAAACAAGTAGAGGAGTACTGCCATCATGCGATGGCCATCCTGGGTTATGAACGTGTAAGAACAGCTGGAGAAGCAAAAGACCTGAGTAAATCTTTATTGACTGCCTCTAAACTGTGACAGAGTTCTTGCACAGGAGATAGCTTTCAAATTCCCAACGGAAAAGGAGGACCAGCTCAGTAACTGAGGATTTGTTTGTTCAAATCAAGGATTTCACAATCACTTTCGGGAATGTCATAGCTCTTTGTGGTCATTTAATAGCACTGTTTGTTTTCTAAATGAAACTGTAGATGTTTGATACGGCAGCATCTGTGAACCACAGCTGGAAAATTTATATTGTACAAAACAAATGTTGCATTGCCCTTTTTTCCCCCTTAAATGGATGCTTACGGTTGTTTGGAATGTTTTTGAGTATCAGTTCATTTGCTGTATGTAAAATTAAGAAATGAGAATGGAAAATGAGCAACAAAAATACTGATCAATGCAGTTAGTGCAGGTAATGCTATTTCTTTAGAATCAATTCAAAGACAATCATTAAAGTTCACAATGAATGCCAGTGTTATATGTTATGTAAGGCATATTTCTCATTACCAAATAAAATGTTAAAGCAATTCGTTGCAAAATCTTAAAGGCTATGTTTTTATGCTGCTTAGTTCCGGGCTTATTTTTTCAAGAAAGCCTAAACGTTAGGCTATAATTATAGCATTTTAATGGAGTAAATAAAAAATGAACATAAAATGGTTCAGTTTTAGTTAGTTCTGAGAAAAGATCTAGATGCATTTGTTGACATTTTATCATATGCTTCACCAAAACTTGGAAGTTCGTTCAGTGCACTCTGTGGGGCTTCAGAGTCATATATTGGTTTAAAATTTAATATTGATCTGCATTTGTTATTCAGGGATGTGAATGGGATTGAGAGAACACTGATGCTATGAAACTTGGATTCAAACAGGGTGTCACTTGTATACCTTTGATTGGTAAGAGACTAGTTTAATGGAGTAAAGTGACTGGTAATATAACCTCTACACAAAGGGTTGATAGTTACAGAGATAAAGTCACCCCTAATTTTCTGATCTCAATCTGCAAACTGCTTTCGATGCTAAGAATTTAAAGGATTAGTTCACTTCAGAATTACAATTTCCTGATAATTTACTCTCCCCCATGTCACCCAAGAAGTTTATGTCTTTCTTTCTTCAGTCGAAAAGAAATGAAGGTTTTTGAGGAAATCATTCCAGGATTTTTCTCCATATAGTCGACTTCAATGGGGTTCAACAGGTTGAAGGTCCAAATGTCAGTTTCAGTGCAGCTTCAAAGAGCTCTACATGAAGCCCAGACGAGGAATAAGAGTCTTATCTAGAGAAACCATCGCTCATTTTCAAAAAAAAAATTAAAAATTATATACTTTTTAACCACAAATGCTCTTCTTGCACTGCTCTGTGATGCGCCACACATTATGTAATCACGTTGGAAAGGTCATGCGTGACATAGGTGGAAGTACCGTGGTAGGGCGAAAAATGAATTTTCTCCTCCAACGTTGTTGTTTACCTTTTTTTGTGAAGGCCGTTTGACGTAGTCTTTGCACGTTCACTTTGTAGACACTCGATTGGTACTTCTGCCTACGTCACACATGACCTTTCCAACATGATTACGTAATGCGTGGCGCATCACAGAGCAGTGCAAGATGAGCATTTGTGGTTAAAAAGTATATAATTCTTAATTTTTTTTAGAAAATTACTGATGGTTTCGCTATATAAGACTCTTATTCCTCATCTGGGATCATGTAGAGCTCTTTGAAGCTGCACTGAAACTGACATTTGGACCTTCAAACCGTTGAACCCCAGTGAAGTCCACTATATGGAGAAAAATCCAGGAATGTTTTCCTCAAAAACCTTCATTTCTTTTCGACTGAAGAAAAACAGACATGAACATCTTGGATGACATGGGGGCGAGTAAATTATCAGGAAATTTTAATTCTGAAGCGAACTAATCCTTTAAGGCCCGTTCACACCAAGGATGATAACGATAAAAATATAGTTTTAAAATTTGTTCTAAATATAAAAGAATAGTAGAATCCATCCCACAACTATAATGATAACAGCACCAAAAAAAGACATGTTTGAAATCACTTTCAGAGTTTTTTTTTTCCAGCTGATGAATAATAAAAACATTGACAACCAATCAGAATCCATCCTGCTTTAAAGAGCTTGAGCATTTAAAGGGTTAGTTCACCCAAAAATGAAAATTCTGTCATTAATTACTCACCCTCATATCATTCCACACCCGTAAGACCTTCGTTAATCTTCAGAACACAAATTAAGATATTTTTGTTGAAATCCGATGGCTCAGTGAGGCCTGCATAGCAATGACATTTCCTCTCTCAAGATCCATTAATGTACTAAAAACATATTTAAATCAGTTCATGTGAGTACAGTGGTTCAATATTAATATTATAAAGCCACGAGAATATTTTTGGTGTGCCAAAAAAACCCCCAAAATAATGACTTATTTAGTGATGGCCGATTTCAAAACACTGCTTCAGGAAGCTTCGGAGCACAAATGAATCAGTGTGTCGAATCATGATTCGGATCACGTGTCAAACTGCTGAAATCACGTGACTTTGGCGCTCCAAACCGCTGAAACCGTTATTTTGTTTTTTTGGCGCACCAAAAATATTCTCGTGGCTTTATAATATTAATATTGAACCACTGTACTCACATGAACCGATTTAAATATGTTTTTAGTAGGTCTTACGGGTGTGGAACGACATGAGGGTGAGTAATTAATGACATTATTTTCATTTTTGGGTGAACTAACCCTTTGAAGCAACAGACGACAAAACTACAGTGCGTACTTGGAATAAACAGAATGATATCGTCAGCTGGTGTGGATGCTAATATAGTTATTCTTGGCAGGGCCGTGCACAGACATTTTAAGGGGAAGTGGCCCAAACCAAAAAAAGGGGATGGGGGGTGTTGGGGGGTAGGGTGCTTGTTAATACAAATGATTCTTTTTTTTTTTTTTTTTTTTTTTTTTTTTTTTTATACAAATATTCAAATAAAAGAGAAGACAGCACCTTCACTTTGACTCTTTTGAGTTCACTCTAGGCAATATCATCTTAAAATAGAGAATGACACATCTTTTACAATCATATTGTAAAAATCATTTTTGGGTTAGTGCCAATTCAATTTATTTTGTTGTCTAATTGAATTTATTTTGTTGTAATTACTCTTTCTCTCACATAATTTAATCTCAGTCTTTAGCATATTTCTGGCATATTCTAGCAGTCTTCCCTGCGACTGTCTGATTTGGCTGATGCTCTCCTTCATCTTAAATAGAAATATTAGACATTTAATTTAATATTACAGTGCACTGTGTTCCAAATTATTATCCAAGTGACATATCAGTAATATTTCAGTAAAATTAAAATTATTTCTCATATCTTTTTAGATAACTGTATCAATCTCAGACAGGTTTGTTCAATAGTTTGACAGGTCTTCTTGGGCAAATTATTGGGTAAACTGACAGCAAAAAGCCAGCAGCAAACAGGTATTTGAAGCTGTTGGAGTCTCTGGAGTCTCAAGAACTTCTTCATGCAGGCTGGCAGTTGGTTTACCTCCCTTACGAAAATTAACCATGGTTTTATTATAGTAAAAACATGCTTTCTGGTGTATTGATTACCATTTGTATAACCATACAAATGCTATAGTTGAACTATGGTTTTTGTAGCAGAATTATGGTTAATTTGTTGATACCATGGATTAACTAAAATAACCTTGTTTTTTATTTATTTAACTTCTGGAACTGTCATCTCCACACACTTGGGACCACATTTGGGACTTCTTTACAGCTTTCATATTTCTTAAAATTAATGGATGTTAAATAGGACCCTGTCTAATTGGCTTTAGGGGTTCTGTAAGAAACAAACGGCTTCAGCTAAACTTGGCTACAAACACATGCTGTGTCATATTAAGACGTGTTGTACACAGGAACACGGTTTATTCCCCATGTACATCATAATGACCGGGTACCAAAGCATCTCTCCGCTTGCCTCTGACGATGTCTTGTGCAGTTGCCATGACAACAGCTCAAGAAGGTGCAGCTATTATTTGTGTAAGAACTGAAGCAGGTGGTGAAGTCTCAACCTTATGAGAAAGAGAGACAAAGAAAGAGATGCTGTATACACACTCTTGTTGAATTAGCAGGTCCTACACTATTGGTGACATTATCATGTGTTGGCACTGAGCATGTTATGACTGGGTTATGTAGCTTTGATGTGATGCCTCTGATATTGTTTTGTAGTTTTTGCATTGTGTCTCTTTCACAGCATGGAGGATGTTCACTGGATTCACAATTGACTCTGATCTTGAGTTGATTTGGCATCATGCACAGGATACTGAATTTATTTAGGCCTACTTCAGAAGACAGGAACAGGAATGTACTCAACTGCAAGCCAAATTTTCATTGTTTGATACACTTTTTTTTTCTCAGCTGGTTAGACATTTCTCTAATCTCATGGTGATGATTCAACACTGCAATCAGATTTTAATGTTGTCATTTGGCACCAAAAACAATTCTGAAAGAATCATTTACTCACCCTCAGATTGTTCCAAACCTGTATAAATTTATTTCTACTGCTGATGACTAAATAAGATATTTTGAAGAAACTGTTGATGGGATCCATTGACTTAATTGACTAAAAATAAAAAAATAAATAAAAAATACTATGTAAGTCATTGGGGTCCATCAACTGTTTGGTTACCGACATTCTTCAAAATATCTTCTTTTGTGTTCAGCAGAAGAAAGAAATTCATACAGGTTTGGAACAATTTGAGGGTGAGAAAATGACGACAAAATTTAAATCTTATGGCAGTGTTGAGTGATTTGACAGTAAGATTATCCAGTAAGACTATCCCCTTAAAGGATCAGTTCACTTCAGAATGAAAATTTCCTGATAATTTAATCACCCCCATGTCATCCAAGATTTATATCTTTCTTTCTTCAGTGGAAAAGAAATGAAGGTTTTTGAGGAAAACAGTCCAGGATTTTTCTCCATATAGTGGACTTCACTGGGGTTCAACGGGTTGAAGGTCCAAATGTCAGTTTCAGTGCAGCTTCAAAGAGCTCTACATGATCCCAGATGAGGAATAAGAGTCTTATCTAGAGAAACCATTCTAAAAAAAATAAAAATGATATACTTTTAACCACAAATGCTCATCTTGCACTGCTCTGTGATGCGCCACACATTACGTAATCATGTTGGAAAGGTCACTCGTGATGTTAGTCATCAAGTACCGCAGTAGGGCGAAAATCTCCATCTCATTTTCAACTTCAAAATTGTCCTACATCGTTGTTTTACCCTTTTTTTTTGTAAAGGCCGTTTTACTTAGTCTTTGCACATTACACTGGATTGGTACTTCAGTGTGACCTTTCCAACATGATTAAGTAATGCGTGGCGCATCACAGAGTGATTGTTTTGCTGGATAAAGCCCCATGTATACTTCACTTTCCGCGCCCGGATGCGTCACGTGCGCAGTTGCGTCTGCGCGTCTTTCAAAGTATACTAACCAAGGACGCGCGCGGTTGACAGAGTTCGACACATGCGCAGTGCAATTTTTTCTATATCTATACCAGACAACCGGACATTCACTAGGCAGGATCGGAGAAGAAAAATAGTGCATCCACCATTGCAACATAGTTCAGAAGATACACCAAGAGAACAGGAATCAAAAACGATGGAGAAGGCATGCTTTTGAGATTACTCGTCTTATTTTTGAATCGTTCTTTACACACACTTCTTTGACGACTGCACAATGTGCTCAGTACTGTGCTTATTGCCACCTAGTGGACTCTTCTGTCCTGCTTGCGCATACGCTGTTGCATGTGCACCGTCCGCGCGGTCTCGAAATTTGGGCTGCGCGCAGACGGGGTGTGCAGCCGGCCGCGAGCCCTCCGCATGACAAAAATTACGTCATGTGGACGGTGCACGGTACACCCGGGGCTTAAGCCTCTTATTCCTCATCTGGGATCATGTAGAGCTCTTTGAAGCTGCACTGAAACTGACATTTGGACCTTCAACCCGTTGAACCCCAGTGAAGTCCACTATATGGACAGTTATACGTAAGTGAACATCAAGAAAAATCTTGTTTTAAGAACAAGTAATTTGTGGTTCAGGAAATACAAATTGGTTAATACTCAAAAGGCAAATGTTTCTGCATAATTTGTTTGTATTTAAATACAAATTATTCAAAAACATTTGTCTTAATTATTGAATAATTCCATAATGCCAGAATTATTGAATTAGCATAAATATCTAAAAATGGAGAAATGCTTAAATCAAGGTTATCTTTTCTATTTTATTGTTTTATATTTCAGTGCTTAGATATAGATATTAGATATTCTAGTTTCAAGAATCACTTTTTGTTTGTGCATATACCACTGGTATTTCATTTCAGGACATTTTTGCTATATTTAAGTGTGTTTTTCTTGTTTTAAGAAAAGCATTTTTACCAACACAAAGATCTTCTGCATCCACAGTGTTACTCCCACCCCCCATTAATGTAAATGAGCCTGAACTTGAGTCTACAGGGGTCAAATGGACCATATCCAATGACCCATGCAATCAAAGGAAGTCCTTTCCGTCAATGGAAATAACCCAATGTTGTAAATGAGACACCAAATCTGGGGCGGGGGTTCCCTTAAAAAGAGCCTCATGTAAGGTTTGATTATTCTCCCAGGTGAGATGAAGGTAAGGTTGTCAGTTACACTGCCTATTTACATTAGAATAATGTTCAGAGTGCTTTTAAATCCCTTAAGCCTTGCTGCTCAGTTTCCACTAAGACAAAGGCAAACTACATCCGCAAAAAAACAACAACATTTGTATGAAAGATGAACTGAATCTAGTCATTCTATCAGTCCTTCTACAATATCAAGCACTGATGGAAGGCACTGATTAGATTATTTAAATAGATTACTTATTTTGTGTCGTGAAAAGGATACTTTGTGACTTGTGAGTGTGTATTGTACTAACACAATTGAAAATATGCTGAAATGTTTGAAAAAAGTGCACTTTTAGTACACGTTTAGTACTAAGAGCTTTGAAAATATAACACTTTGCACCAAACCAATAAAAAAAAAAAAAAAAAAAAACCATGTAAGACATATAGGCTTGTATGCAAAGTAGAAGAATTGTTCTTTTAATTTAAATGTATTTGTGTAATAACGTATGATTTTTGATGAAATATGATTTTTCAATTATAATATAATATAATATAATATAATATATATATATAAGGGCTGTCAAGCAATGAAACATTTTTAAATAAATTAATTACATGACTTGGCGATTAATTAATCGCAATTTAATTGCACATCAATTTTGACTGAGAAATTATAATTTTAAGTCATTACTGTGTAAAACATCAAATAGACATTACAAAAAGTAGCTTCAGAAAGAAATATGAACACCACACATATAACTGAATAGTTATTTCATACAGTGCATGCAATCCTTGACAAACTGGATGACTGATGGCAGATAAATACATGAACCGTTCACGGTTTATTCCTCATGGTTCATGGTGCTCCGTGTGATATTGAGAGTACAGAAACAGATGAACACTGCTGAACAGAATCAGGCAACTGAAGCAGTTCATTTGGAAATGAGTCATCGAAGTGTCAAACAGTCTTCATGAGAGCTAAGCTCTGTGAAAAGCCTGCTTCTATTTCTGTCCACTGCCGCACTACTGACAAATAGACACTTGTTCATCCATTTAGGGTTTTTTTTAAGGACGGATGCATCAAGTGTTGGCAATTACTCCTTAAAGCACAAACTGGTTTAGTTACAGCTATTACAGACTTTAAAACAGATTAGGCCAAGGATGGGGAAATAAGTTCAAAAGGACTAGTAATTACTAAATGGCTTACAGTACTGCTCTTGTGAAGCTGAAACACGTCTATTTCAACACATACCTAAAGCAATGTTCTTCACCACAGCAGGAATAACAACGCTCGAGGAGAATGAATGGTATTGCCTATGTAAACAGAGTGTTTCTGAACAGAACGTCTAATCCAGAGTTTGTTTTGAGAAGAAAGAAAACCAGGGATAAGGTTAGGAACATGGTTTGGGAGCTAGACATGGCAAGGTCTTGAATTGAAAGCAATCTAAAGGTTAAATAAATATTTTCCCTAGGGACGATTTTTCTGTTTTTTTACATTCTTCATTTTTTTCAGACACAAGGTTCTCAGCAGGTTCCTTGTCAGAATATGAACAGCTTTTTGACAGATCTTATCTGACAGTATGTCCCATAGCTTCAGCTTCTGGCACAGCCCTTCCAGCTTTAAATGAGAGACTTTTTCTGCTGTTTACATCTTGGCAATTGGCAATACAACCGAATGTGACAGAGTATTGACAGCTAACAAGGATGGCCACCTTTAGCCAAACTCACTAGTATAATTTGCCCACTAACAATGGTTCCCATTCAGTCGGTCACGTTCGACGTACGTCGGACAGACCGACGAATAGGAATCTCGCTAGAGAGGCCAATCTACTTCGAGTGTAACTAAAACGAGCCAATGCACATTGGCATGCAATCATATGCATCAGCTGCTCTCCTCGCAGCGCGGGTATATAATGAGCAGCAGGTGCGTTGCATCTTCAGCTTTTCGCTTCAGAGCCGAACGGTGTTTGTTCCTGTTCTCTGCAAGCAAGTGTCTGCTAAAAGACGAGTCAAGCTTTTTGGTTGAACTTCTCTTTTTTCCGAGTGCGGGCGAACAGCACAGCAGCGGGGTCAAAGTCCTCTCTTTATTTTCTGTTTTTTTGTTTTGTTTGCCATTATTGAGCAAATGGCTGTTTTGACAGCATCAAAAGGCTGTTCTCACGGCCGGTACGGTGCGCTTTTGAGCGCCGAAAAGTACATAGCGCCGACTGTACATAGACGGAACTCAAAGCTTCAGGACCTCAGTCCAGCTCTTTGTCTGTTACGGAGGCCAGCAGAAGGGAAAGGCTGTCTCCAAGCAGAGGATGGCCCACTGGATAGTGGATGCAGCTCCTGTGGCGCTTTGGTAGGGATTCCTATTCGTCGGTCTGTCCAACGTACGTCGAACGTGACCGACTGAATGGGAACGTCTCGGTTACAAAGGTAACCCTCGTTCCCTGAAGGAGGGAACGGAGACATACGCCCCATCGCCACAGTCGTTGTCCTGCTGATGCTGCCGCCTGCTTGGTTCGGCTCCTCAGCAAAAAACCTGAAGATGCAACGCACCTGTTGCTCATTATATACCCGCGCTGCGAGTAGAGCAGCTGATGCATATGATTGCATGCCAATGTGCATTGACTCGTTTTAGTTACACTCGAGGTAGATTGGCCTCTCTAGCGAGATTCCTATTCGTCGGTCTGTCCAACGTACGTCTCCGTTCCCTCCTTCAGGGAACGAGGGTTACCTTTGTAACCGAAACGGTCTCATATACGCACATTTGAACTTCATGAAAACTTTCTGCCTAACACGTGCAGACAGACATGAATCTGTTCTAAAAGGGTTAGTTCACCCCAAAATTAAATTTGTCATTAATTACTCACCCTCATGTCGTTCCAAACCCGTAAGACCTTCGTTCATCTTCAGAACACAAATTAAGATATTTTTGATGAAATCCAAGGGTTTTTTTTAATCTCCCATAGAAAGAAACGTGATTATCATCATTCAAGGTCCAGAAAGGTACTAAAGACATTGTTAAAACAGTCATGTGACTGCGGTGGATCAACCTTAATGGTTATGAAGAGACGAGAATACATTTTGTGCGCAAAAACAAAACAAAAATAATGACTTTATTCAACAATATCTTCTCTTCTGTCATTCTCATACGTTGTTCAAGTCCAGCGCTTCCAGGTTCTACGTCAGAACGCTGACTCATTATTGGCCGGTTCCTGCGTCAGCGTCACATGCATGCGTCGTGCTGATCACGTGATCAGCTTCGGCCAATACACAGTCGCCGTTCTGACGTAGAACCTTGAAGTGTTGGACGACGTTTCACACTCGTTTCACATTGTACACGTTTGGCAACGCAATACGGGGTTTACACAGCAAAAGTGGTGCTAAGCTCACAGCTAGTTTCACACAGGAACTGACAATAGCTACACCCTTACTTTACTGAGAAATTAAGGTCAGGGAAAAACCTGTAGATGGAAAGTCTCCATATAAGTGCCTTTTGTGCAAGTGTTTTTTTCTACTTGTTATTTTGCAGTTTTTGTTAGCAAAGATTTATTTATTATTTATTCAACATTATAATTTTTTTAACGCTGCAATTCCAGTATCTAAATATTCTTAAGAGTTAAGTTCATTGTCATTTGAAAGTGTGTAGGGGTAGGCCTACTTGCATTATTTTGCGGTTATATTATTATATTATATTATGCTGGAAAGCACTTTGGTCAACGACAGTTGTTTTAAATGTGCTATAGAAATAAAATTTGTATTGTATTGTGTTATATTATGATTATATATTCAGTGGCACAAAATGGTCTTAAAATGACAATAATATTATTTCTGGTGCAATATATCGCACAACAAAAAGTGACAGGCCTAATACTGCCATACAAATACTTTGTTATTATATCATATTTTTTGGATAATTTGGGTAATTTTGTTGTAATAGCTCACACACAGCACAGGGAGGCTTTACCTGAATTGTTGAACTACATTTACAAAAAAAGACAAGTAAACGAGTTTATATCCTACAATTCTGAGAGAAAATACAGAATAATGAGTTTATATCTATTTTTTTTTTTTCTTCTTCTTCTCAGAATTGGTGGATATAAACTCGGAATTGCAAGAAAAACAGTCAGAATTGAGAGATGTAAACTTTTTATTCTTTTATTTCAATGCATTCAGTAGACTGCTACTGCAGAACTGTAATTTTCTGCCACCGGGTAGACTCCGCCCACAAAAAAACGTCATCACTGATTGCAAACACCCAAATGGCCTATTGCTAAAATTACATGTGACCTTTATACAGTGCATACCATTGGAAAGACTATCCACCCTGACTAAGTTCTACTAAAAGCATGTTACTTTTTCTATGAAACTGATGAACGTGACTGGGGCAACATTTTATGCTGGTTCTTGCACTTATTGCAGAAGTTTGAAAATAAAATGTCTGGTTAATATGCTAAAAGGCCAGATTAAAAAAAAACCAAAAAAAACAAAAACAAAATTATAACAATAACTATAATGATATCAACAATGACATCCTCACCAAAGAACCATCATTTTCTGTTTATTATTGTCACGAATGTGGCTCCCTCGGTTCCTCCTCCGGACCATCGGAGGGAGCCATCTCCGGAATACTGAACAGTTACTATTCGGACTACATTTCCCATGGGCCCTCATTCCTGGGACTGATTACGCACACACCTGCAACACATCACATCCACACTATTTAAGACACACACACACACACATACACCGCGAAGTCTTGATTTGCCGAGGTGATCATTACTGAGCGTTTTTCTGTGGACTGCTATCTGTTATCGTCTGGACTGTTTATCTCTTGTGACCCATCGCCGCCTGCCCTGATTCCTGCCTGTTTCCTGGACTGTGTTTGTATTGCCGCCTGCCCTGATCTCTGCCTGTCCCTTGACTCTGCTTGTCTGCCGCCTGCCACGACCATTGCCTGTTCCTGTTTCTGCCTCTGCCTTTGCCCTGTTCTGCTTTGTTGATTTTTCTAAATAAACGCTGCAAATGGATCCACACTCTGCCGACTCATCATTACAGAAGACTTCGCCGCACAGCGATCCAGCAGCTCTCCAGCAGATATCATCTGAACTATCTGCCCAGGCCAACCAGCTGGCGGTGCATCAACACCAACTCACCCGCCTAACCTCCCTTACCGAAGAGCTGGTGAAGACGCTACAGGGCCTCCAATTCAGTCCCGCCGCGGCCGCCATGGCGCCGTCCTCTGCTGCCGCCACTCCAGCCTTCGCGGCCTCTCCGGCAGTCAACCCACGCCTCGCACTCCCGGAGAAATTCGACGGTAATCCTGCCAGATGCAAGGGATTCCTCCTACAATGCTCCTTGTTCATCAACCAGCAGCCGTCTCTGTATCCCACCGAGTCCAGTCGGATAGCGTTTGTCTGTTCCCTGCTTTCTGGGAAAGCCTTGGATTGGGCCACCGCGGTGTGGCAGGATGGCGGATCCACATTCCCCACGTTCCAGGATTTCCTACGGAGCTTTAAAGAAGTCTTCGAACACCCCGAAGGAGGCAAGAGTGCGGGCGATCAACTACTCGCCCTCAGCCAAGGTAAACAAACAGCCGCCGAGTATGCACTGAACTTCCGCACGTTAGCCGCACAAACTAACTGGGTTGAAGACACTTTAAAACTGCTTTTCCGAAGGGGTCTGACACTAGAGTTACAAGCCGAGCTCGCTTGCCGAGATGAAGGAAGCTCGCTCAACACGTTCATTGAACTCGCCATTCATATAGACAATCTGCTACGAACCCGACGCCCGAACCGCTTCTCTACCCCCGTCAGTCCCGCTCCAGAGCCCATGCAACTCGGTTACACTCCCCTGCAACCCGAGGAGAGAGAGAGGAGACGGCAGCTTCACCTCTGTCTCTACTGCGGCCAGGCCGGCCACATTAAGATTAACTGCCCTGTACGGCCCCAAGCCTCCGGTTCCAAAGCGGTGAGTTCCATGCATCAGTCCAACCATCCTGCTAGCTGTTTTAAAATTCCCATTCAAATTACTGTTAATGACAGACACATACTCACTGATGCCCTGCTAGATTCTGGAGCTGCTGGGAATTTTATATCAGAGTCATTCATTAAAGAACATGGTATCCCTCTAACGGACTGTAATTCCCTGTTGACAGTGGAGGCGCTAGATGGGAAGCCCATCGGCGGAGGAAGAGTGGTTCACATCTCCGCCGAAGTGTTGCTGCAAATAGGAGCCCTTCACCACGAACAAATCCGATTTTATGTCATCCACTCGCCCAGCAACCCTGTAATCCTTGGTTTACCCTGGCTCAGAATGCATAACCCTCATGTTTCCTGGAAGGATTGTCAAATTCTACAGTGGGACGCAAACTGTCAAAAAAACTGTCTCAAACCAGTAACCCCGCTACCCATTCAAATTACTTCACTCCACGGCACAGACACTGAGAAACCCAACATTCCCGAGGAGTACGCCGATCTGGCCGTGGTTTTTAGTAAGAACAAATCCACTGAGCTACCTCCACATCGCCCTAGTGACTGCGCTATAGACCTGCTGCCTGGCACCACGCCCCCCAAGGGCAGGATCTTTCCCCTATCACAACCCGAATCAGCAGCTATGAAAGCTTACATCGAGGAGGAGCTGGAGAAAGGATTTATCCGGCCATCCACCTCACCAGCCGCCTCAGGGTTCTTCTTTGTCAAAAAAAAGGATGGTGGTTTAAGACCCTGTATCGATTACCGAGGATTAAATGATATCACAGTCAAGTTCCGGTACCCTCTGCCTCTGGTTCCTCCAGCCCTTGAACAACTTCGTCAGGCGGCTTACTTCACCAAACTGGACCTTCGCTGCGCCTATAACCTGATTCGTATTCGTGAAGGAGACGAATGGAAAACCGCATTCTCCACCGCCACTGGTCACTATGAGACTCTTGTCATGCCGTTCGGGCTGTCCAACAGTCCCTCCGTCTTCCAGTCATTCATGAACGACATCTTCCGAGATATGCTCAACCGCTGGGTCATCATCTACATAGACGATATCCTGATTTATTCCAATTCCTACGAGGAACATGTCCAACACGTGCGGGTGGTCCTCCAAAGGTTAATCCAGCATCAACTTTACGCCAAGGCAGAGAAATGCGAATTTCATCGAACCTCCACAACCTTCCTGGGCTACGTGATCAGCCGAGAGGGCGTGGCGATGGATGACAACAAAGTTAAAGCGGTTCTGGAATGGCCGCAGCCTCGCACATTGAAGGAGCTACAACGGTTCTTGGGGTTCGCCAACTTCTACAGGCGGTTCATACGAAACTTCAGCAGCGTTGCAGCCCCACTTACGTCTATGACCAAACGACAGTCCTCCCGCCTAGCCTGGTCCCCCGAGGCAGTACAGGCCTTCCAAGAATTAAAAGAACGGTTCACCTCAGCTCCCATTCTCCACCATCCTGACCCCGAACTCCCTTTCATCGTAGAAGTGGATGCATCCAGCACGGGCATAGGGGCCGTGCTCTCCCAACGGCAAGGTGACCCCGGGAAAACATACCCCTGTGCATTCTTCTCACGGAAAATGTCGGCAGCTGAACGTAATTACGACGTGGGCAACCGAGAACTGCTAGCCATGAAGGCGGCTCTGGAGGAGTGGCGACATTGGCTGGAGGGGGCTAAACATCCATTTACCATTCTCACGGACCACAAGAATCTGGAATACCTACGCTCCGCCAAACGTCTCAACCCACGACAAGCTAGGTGGGCTTTGTTCTTTACGCGGTTCCAATTCGTGGTGACATACAGACCAGGCTCAAAAAACACCAAGGCGGACGCGTTGTCTCGGCAACATGAGGAGGTGGAACGGACAGAGTGCGCAGACAACATTATTCCTCACACCTTACTTGTCGCTCCAGTTCAGTGGGATATCATTACAGAGATTAATCAGGCCAACGAACAGACCGCACCCCCTTCGACATGCCCGCCAGACCGCACATATGTCCCCGACCAGTTTCGCGACAGGCTGATTCATCATGTACATGACTTCCCTAGTTCCGGCCATCCGGGCATTACAGCCACTTTCAAGCTCCTGCAAAACCGGTTCTGGTGGGATTCCATGCTGGCCGACACCACTCACTTCATCTCCAATTGCTCCCCCTGTCAGACTACCAAAGCCTCGCACCAAGCACCAGCGGGTTTGCTACAACCGTTGCCCATTCCTCAACGCCCATGGTCTCACATAGCCGTTGATTTCGTCACCGATCTCCCAGCGTCTCAGGGCCACACTACCATCCTCACAGTCATTGACCGCTTTTCTAAAGCATGCAGACTCATTCCTCTGGCCAAGTTACCCACAGCACTTGAAACAGCTGAGATGCTTTGCAATTATGTGTTTCGATTCTATGGACTACCCGAGGATATTGTGTCAGACAGGGGACCCCAGTTTACTTCTCGTGTGTGGTCTTCTTTCTTCAAGAACCTCAATGTCAACGTGAGCCTCACCTCTGGGTACCATCCAGAATCCAATGGCCAAACTGAGCGCATGAACCAAGAATTAACTAGATTCCTACGCACTTACTGTCATCGCAACCAGAGTGACTGGAGCCGTTACCTGCTCTGGGCGGAGTACGCCCAAAACTCTCTGCAAAAACCTGCCACTGGCATCACACCCTTTCAATGTATCTTGGGCTTTCAACCTCCGTTATTCCCCTGGTCAGGAGAACCATCCAGCCTACCGTCTGTCAATGAGTGGATGCAAAGAAGCGAGGAGACCTGGGACCAAGCTCACCATCACCTCCAGCGTGCTGTAAGAAGACAGGAGATACAGGCTAACCGACGACGTCGTCCCAATCCTCAATACACTGTGGGACAATGGGTATGGCTGTCCACTAGAGACCTCCGGCTAAGACTTCCATGCAGAAAACTCAGTCCCAGGTTTGTCGGGCCCTTTCAAATTATTAAACAAATAACTCCAGTGTCATATCGTTTAGATTTGCCTACTAATTACCGTGTGTCTCCTACTTTTCATGTTTCGCTGTTGAAACCCTCCGGGGGCCCGGGGGAGGAGCCAGGGGGAGCCGAAGCCCGCAACCCCCCACCCTTGATGGTCGAGGGCGAGGAAGCTTATCGCGTACGAGAGCTGATCGATTCCAGGCGCCGGGGTAGGAGACTGCAGTACCTGGTCGATTGGGAGGGGTTTGGCCCGGAAGAGCGATCCTGGGTCAATACGGATGATATCCTGGACCCGTCACTCATAGAGGAGTTTCATAGGACGCACCCGGAGAGACCGGCCCCGCGACCACGCGGTAGACCCCGGCGCCCGCGCCCTCGCGTCTGGAGCCGCTCACAGGGGGGGGGCTCTGTCACGAATGTGGCTCCCTCGGTTCCTCCTCCGGACCATCGGAGGGAGCCATCTCCGGAATACTGAACAGTTACTATTCGGACTACATTTCCCATGGGCCCTCATTCCTGGGACTGATTACGCACACACCTGCAACACATCACATCCACACTATTTAAGACACACACACACACACATACACCGCGAAGTCTTGATTTGCCGAGGTGATCATTACTGAGCGTTTTTCTGTGGACTGCTATCTGTTATCGTCTGGACTGTTTATCTCTTGTGACCCATCGCCGCCTGCCCTGATTCCTGCCTGTTTCCTGGACTGTGTTTGTATTGCCGCCTGCCCTGATCTCTGCCTGTCCCTTGACTCTGCTTGTCTGCCGCCTGCCACGACCATTGCCTGTTCCTGTTTCTGCCTCTGCCTTTGCCCTGTTCTGCTTTGTTGATTTTTCTAAATAAACGCTGCAAATGGATCCACACTCTGCCGACTCATCATTACAATTATAAGCAAGCTGCTGCAGTTTTGTTTGCAATACGCACCTTAAGGCAGGATGAATTCTGATTGGCTCTCAATGTTTTAATAATTTTTAACAGTTGGAAAACACAATCTCTCTGAAAGTGATCCTGACTATATTGTTTATCTGCGCCTCGTTTTACCGTGGATTATTATTAGAGCGATTTTTAAAACTTTGTTTAATAGTTATCATTAGTTATGGTTCTTGGTGTGAATGTTTTTTTAGTCTTTCATTCAAAATATTCACAAAAAAAAAAATAGCCTTAAAGCAAAAAAATATAACCTGAATTTAAATGATAAATAAAAGAAGAAAAAAAGATGTAAAATAAAATATTTGGTCCTACTTTATATTAGGTGTTCAAGTACTTACACCAATTAATCAATCAATAAATAAAATTGTGTTGTATTGCCAAACACTTTTGCTGCTATTGAGAGGGGATATGGGTAAGGACAGGTAATTACAAATATAATTACATACAGGTATTTTTTAAATATAAGTACAATGTAAAAACATGCATGTACACAATAAATGCACTGTATCAAATAATGTTACACCTTATTTTACGGTGTCTGTATTACAGTGTAATTATACATTAAGCACTGAGTATTAATTATCTACATGTACTTAATATAAGATGATAGCATTAGGATGTGGTCAAGGTTAGTTGCATTTAATTATGCACAATTTTAATTATGACTATTTTACAGTCCTGTTCCACACATACTATGTACTTATTATAGTAATTACAATAACTAAACAATATCTAGGTACTAACCCTGAACCTACTCCAAAATCTAACCTTAACCTATGTAGCTACCTGACATTGATCAGTACATTCTTAGGTAAGTACACTGTAAGTAAAAAATTTTGGTTCTGGTTCCGTGTAACGATTCCGGTTCCGATTCCAGTTCCATTAAAATTATTATTAAAAAAGAAAAATATGGTTGGGTATCATTTGAACTTTAATGCTTCCGATTAACCACCCAGGTTACCATAGCAACCGCCTAGCAACCACCCAGAACACCCTAGCAACCTCCTAGCAGCATCTTAGCAATCACCCCAAGTACCTTAGCAACACCCTAGCAACCACCCAGGTTACCATAGCAACCACCTAGCAACCACTTATAACACCCTAGCAACCACCCAGAACATGACACAAACAAGTAAAAATGTGTTAGCATAATGCTAGTAGCATGCTAATCATGTTAGCATCTTATTAAAACATGCTAACAACATGGTAATCATGCTACCAAAATGCTAATCATGTTAGCATGTTTGTAGCGAATTAACTCAATGGGGAAATATTAATAATTATTCATAACTCAATATGATTTATTAATTATGATTAATTATGAATATGTAAATCTGTTAATCAGATTTACTGGATATAGCTACATTAATCGTAATATTACAATCAATTAACCTGTTGTCCAGGGAACACTTAGTGTTGATTGCTTAATAATTCTAAGAAATGCTCATTTCCAGGTTATGAAAAAATAACATTCTTATTGCACCGTGCTACTTAGAGCATAGGTTCGGGGTCTAAATCATTTAATAGGCAGTTTATTAGCAGACGGAGTCAGAACCAAACATGTATTGTGCACAATCTTTATTAACTAACTCACAAACACATAACTAAACTAACAAACACATAACATACAACAAAGGTCACACACACATACGAACTGTAGGTAAGAATGAGAAATGATAGGGTTGAACCGGGAGAGGTACTGTTACTAGAGCTATAGGAAATGTCAAAGACAATCTGGAAAGGAATCATCAGTTTCTTCAGCAATAGCAAAGGTAAGTCTTACAAATTAATACTAAATCGCTGTTTAGTGTTAGAATGTACGATACTTGCAAGATGCCCTTAGGCTGAGGAGCATCGGCTCTGCCATCTGAGGAGAGATCTTGAGGATTCAGTCCGAAGTTGTTGCCAGTCTTTTCATGTTGGATGATGAGCACATGGCTAGTTTGTAGGCCGAGGCCTACAGGCCTTGCAGGCCGGGCCTAGAGAGGCCGGCCGCAAGGAGACCCGTTCGGTAGTCCAGAAGCAAGGAAGAAGAGAGGGAGTGGCATGGTTCGCTGGCTTTTAACCTCTGGTCAAAGTCCAACCTCTTAGGAATGATGGGGGCCAATGAAGATGTTGTATTTCCGGGTGACAACACACCCCCCTTGACAGGGCTTTTATGACCAAGTAGATTAACAAGCTGAGTCTTTGAATAAGAACTATTAAAGAGTCTTGTAATACTCCTGTGTTGCACAGGTATGGACATACTGCATACACAAGCATTTAAATCATCCCGATACGAACGCATAGACACTAAACATGGCATGATTGAAGTTACCTTAAATGCATCATAAAACATACACATACATACGTTAATACAATGCAGCAATGGTAATAATGGATACCATTTCCTGGGAAGGATTCATTTATAACACAGTCTGTCTATACATTAATGGTTAACTAACCAATAATTGTGTCTGTTTTGCCTCAGTCATTACAATGTTGCTAGCATTATGTTAACATGATTAGCATCTTGTTAAAAACGTCCTATCGGCATGCTAATGGTGTTAGCATCATGATAGAAACATGCTAATCATGTTAGCAATAATGCTAGAAAACATGCTAATCATGCTAACAAACATTAAGCATAACATCTTGCTACAAACATTCTAGCAGCATGCTAATGGTGTTAGCATCATGCTAATCAGGTTAGCATCTTGCTAAAAACATCCTAGCATGATGGTAATTATTAGCATAATGCCATTCAAGAGTGCTGAGTTTTGCCACTGCAAGCACCATTCACATTTTCTTCAGGAAATGTACATTTTAGTTTTAAGTCTTATTGCAAAACATTTCAATGTAGCTGGATATCATGATCAAAAATCGATAGGCTAAAAACAAAATACCATAGCAAAATAATACCATAGCTAAAACAACTAGCCTAACTAATATAAATTTCATGCATTATTAAAGACAAGTAAACACTCAGTAAGTGACAATTAGCAATCACAACAAATAAACACAACTGAACAAATTTTACGATTGAATTAAACAGTGTTTTAAGATTTTCAGGTATTCAGGTTCAGAAACTAATCAAATGTTTAAATAACACTGCACTTAATAAATACAATTTACATTACAAATATAGCTATTCAGTCAAGGAGGAGTGAATTTTCTCTTTGTCTTTTGTTGTTTGATTAGTGTTATTATGGAGACGGCAGAAGGAATGTTAGGCTGCTGTCACTTTAAGAGGAAAAAGTGATTTTAAACCATTCAAGTGCAAAAGACTCGCGTGCCGTTTTCTGTGCTGCACACGTATAACAATATAGGTTGAAAATCACATTAAAATCACTTTTTCTGTGAGCCCGCTTTAAATGTGTGTGCAGCACGGAAAATGTGGAGTGCGCAAGTCTTTTGCGCTTAAATGGTTTAAATCACATTAAAATGCACACAGGAGCCAATAAGCAGATTGAAATGTGCGTTTCTTATTGAAACACCGGTTCTTGGAAATTCAGATCTGGTTCTCGATACCCAACCCTAAGTGGGACCATTTTTTTTTTTCTTCTCTAAAATGTGTGCACCCCTGTGTGCAATTACAAGCAACAATTCATATTGTGATTTCGGAATGATTAAGTGGTAAACCATGACTTCCTGTTTCACTGGGGTGTAATGACGAGGTGAACATCTGCCACTAGACCCAAGCATAAAGTAAAGATGTGTGACAAAGAGTTGTTAAGATGCACAAATCGGGAAATTACTAGGCTATAAGGAAAAATAAATAGTTGAAATGATCTATTTCCTCTATCCAGGCAGAATTCTTTAAATCAACAGGAAATGTCAGTTGCAGATGTTTATTGGGTCTTGGGTTCATAAACTCTCCAAAACTTGGACCAGACTCACATAACCACAAGTTATTTGGAAGTGTTGTCTTTGCTAAATCTTTGATGTCATCCCAATTGCCTTCACTTTACTGGAGCTTTACTTGAATTTTCAATGGAAGCGGATTCTGTGGTCAGATTTGTCATGAATGGTAGTTCATAACACGATGAAGATGAAGAGATTCAAAAGTCTTTAATGAATAATCCACACAAAGTAGAACAAAAGATAGCAGGCAACGCCACAACTTGCCATACACTGACGAGACCAGACAAATGAGAACAGAAACAAGGGAACTATCAAACAAAGATAATTAAACAGGCACAGCTGACTAATCAAATGAGAAACCATGGTAACTAATAATGGGGAAAAAGGAAAGACAGAAAACAAACTTAAACAGAACATGTGACAAGACTAGACCAAAACAGAGCTTTTTACGGAAAAGTACCTTATCCCGATCCACTGTTGTGAAATATATGATAATGATCTTGAGATGATGCGAGGTTGTTTTTCTTCCAAAGGCCCTGGACAATTTGTTAGGATACACGTCACGTCAGGAAACAAACTGGGCCATTGCTAAATCTTTCAGCAAGCCAATGATTTAAAGCACAAAAATGGTTGACTGACCACAGAATACCATGGCCATCCACCCAGTCCCCTAACTTAAATCACAAAAACAATCTCATGAGTTCATTTGTATTTTGTGGTCTACCACACATACATTTTCTTATGTTTGCATACACGCTCTTGTCCAAAACGACTTACAAAAACATCGAGACCAGGCTGAAAAGAACTAAAAAAAAGAGTCCACAAGCATGGACATCTCATAAAACTATTCCATGCTCACGAGCACAACATTTTTAATATAACCTATACATAAGAAGGGATGTCGAAAAGTATAAAAAGTAAGTACAAAAATGACTGTTCATCATTCACCTCTTCTGGTTAGCTTCTGATAACCTTTCTTTCCTGCATTTTTTTTTGGCTGCATGTCTTGTGCTGTTTATCTCAGAAAAGAGGTTATCAGAAAACTGGGAGAGAAAAAAAGTGACAACGGATAAATGCAAAGATGCAAAGCTTGTAATAAAAAAGGAGTAATGTGTCTGAACGCTAGATAAAGACAGTCAGCGCTGCTCTGAGGCCCACGTGGGCTCATAAAGGTACAGAAAGCCTGCAGCAACACTGAACACTTCCCATTAGAGGAAAGTCTTTCTAAAACTTCAGAAAGAAAGCACAGAGTCGGCTGGATGGTATATTTAGGCAAAATTACCCAACATTTATGTTTACCTAGATTGTATCTCTGACGGAGGAAATTCATCAGTCAGTAAATATTCTACGATATTGTTTATACTGTGGTAGATAGCAGTCAGCGGGCAGTAATGATGTACGTTTACTACATGCGAGTGACATAGAATAATATAAAAACACAGAGCAGGAAGTGTTAAACATTGCCAATGTGTTCCATTTTTGCCATAATGCTATTTAAAAAGTAGAACTCAAACGAACAAAACTAAACTCAAATTAAACTTCAGGTTATATTGTCCATCCCTATGAGCAATGATTGAAAGATAATAAAAAAGCTCTACTTACAACACTGAAGCATTTGGCAGACACATTTACAAAAACAACAACTTACTTTCTCTTTTTGAGCCACGAGAACTTTACAGATGTTGAGGAGACTCCTTGAAGACTTGAACTTCGCTCAATGGATTCTAAGTTTTGTGAGCCATCAGACTATTTTTGGGTCATAATCTCTTAATGTTGTCGTTTGTATGGCTCATGTGCAGTGTTGGGCATGTTACTTTAAAAAAGTAATTAGTTATAGTTACTAGTTACTTCTCACAAATAGTAACTGAGTTAGTAACTGAGTTACATCATTATAAAAGTAACTAATTACCAGGGAAAGTAACTATTGCGTTACTTAAAGGTGCCCTAGAATTAAAAATTGAATTTACCTTGGCATAGATGAATATCAAGAGTTCAGTACATGGAAATGACATACAGTGAGTCTCAAACACCGTTGTTTCCTCCTTCTTATGTAAATCTCATTTGTTTAAAAGACCTCTGAAGAACAGGCGAATCTCAACATAACACCGGCTGTTACGTAACAGTCGGGATCATTAATATGTACGGCCCAATATTTGCATATGCCAGCTCATGTTCAAGGCATTAGACAAGGGCAGCCAGTATTAACGTCTGGATCTGTGCACAGCTGAATCATCAGACTAGGTAAGCAAGCAAGAACATCTTGGAGCAATAGAACATGGAGCAATAATAACTGACATGATCCATGATATCATGATATTTTTAGTGATATTTGTAAATTGTCTTTATAAATGTTTTGTTAGCATGTTGCTAATGTACTGTTAAATGTGGTTAAAGTTACCATCGTTTCTTACTGTATTCACGGAGACAAGAGAGCCGTTGCTATTTTCATTATTAAACACTTGCAGACTGTATAATTCATAAACACAACTTCATTCTTTATAAATCTCTCCAACAGTGTTGCATTAGCCGTTAGCCACGGAGCACTTTCAAACTCATTCAGAATCAAATGTAAACATCCAAATAAATACAATACTCACAGGAATCGATGTATGCATGCAGCATGAATGACGAACACTTTGTAAAGATCCATTTTGAGGGTTATATTAGCTGTGTGAACTTTGTTTATGCTGGTTAAGGCAGTCGAGAGCTCGGGGGCGGGGGAGCGCGAGATTTAAAGGGGCCGCGCACTGAATTGGTGCATATATAATTATGGCTCAAAATAGGCAGTTAAAAAAATTTAATTAAAAAAATCTATGGGGTATTTTGAGCTGAAACTTCACAGACACATTCAGGGGACACCTTAGACTTATATTATATTATATTATATTACATCTTGTTAAAACTGGTTCTAGGGCACCTTTAAAAAAAAAAAAAAAAAAAAAATCAAATATGTCAATTAACTTGGATGCATAAGTTAAGTAAATATAAGTAAATATAAGTCTAAAAATAAATTATTATTTGTTTAAGTAGGCCTATTGTGACGAGCAGGGCGGGCGAGAGCCGTGAGGGAATGGCGCGAGTGTTAACGATCTTCACCTGCGAGTCGCACCGGCCTCGAGTCTCTTGCGGAGAAGCTCTGGAAGCATAAAAGGAGGAGCGATGACAGTGAAGGACGAGAGAGGACCAGGCCTGGACTTTATTTTATGTTTTATTATGTTTGTGAGGCTGACGTCTGCCGGCATTACTATTGTTTTGTTCTTTTTGAATTAAAGGTATGTTGAATGTTCCCGCCGCCTTCTTCCCGTACATACGAACTGTGTTACACCTATGTTATGTTTTAAATTCATCTATTTGATTATGAAAAGTGAATCAGCACGAGTAAGATAGGATACATCATAAGATGCGCAATATATCGGGAGACATGGAGTGGGTCAGACCTGATTTTGACCACTTCATTAAGTTTTGTTTTGTAGAAAGCCTTTCTTTAAAGTGAATTTGGTTTTGTAAAAATTGTATCTTTCATTTTAATCATTGTTTCATCAACCAATTGCCTGGATTCAATAAATAAGAAGCAAATATAGCAGACAATATAATCATGACATGGATGTGCCAGCGCGATCACTTGCATGTGAACTGGAATGCGTCTTATAGGCTAAATGAACCGAAACTCAGCGTATAGGCTGCTTGCCTCACAGACATGAGAAAAATATCAATAGAAAGCTTGAAATGTCTACTTTTAAACAAAATAATTCAAAACGAAAAGAAATAGGCTGCTCCGAATGTAATCCGAAGGAAATGTGCATTTTCTCTCTTAGGCACGTCCACATGTGGAGATGATGAGAGTCAATGTCTTCCCAGCAGACACTGATTCAGAAAACATGACTTTATTAATAAACAATTAAAATGTCTCCTTGCTGTTTACTTTTGCCGGTTCTTTATGGCAAGCTTTACACTTGAGTGCTATAGCCTATATTAAGTAAACGCTCATTTTTATGGTTTATTCTCTCCAGTATTTAAGAAATCAAATGAATATAAATGTGATTAGTCAACTAATGGCTTAAATGAACAACAACTAGTCGACTAGAAAAAAAACTTATTTCACATATTTTCAATACAGCACAAAGGGTATTCTGGTTTGAGGTCATGCTCCGCTCCTATGCTCTGACACACACACACACACACACACACACACACACACACATAGCATTGTACATTATTATAATGCCGTTATTCCCATCACTGCTGCTCCACTGCTGGTAGCATTTGAGCTAAACATGCTCCACCCTCCAGCACCATGTATGACAGCCTTACTGTATCCTTCCTTTCACTTCAATGTATTGTAAGTTCAAAAGAACATTAAAAAAAAAAAAAAAAGATACAGAGTGCAAAAACGCAATGTGTGTGTATGGCCTATTACTAAGTTTTGGAGTACTTGCCAAGTTTCACTATTACCCCTCTTTCTGTGCATGTTCTCTCACTCTCCGGCTCAGTGGCAGAAGGTTGAATAGTAAGGATCTGGTTCCAACTCATTTCTCTCTCTATGTCTGTGAGAAGATGAACATGAACTCTTCTTATGAAAGGTCTCATTCTGTTTCTGGCAGAATCACATCACTCTGACCTGGCCTTCTAATATGCAATGTAATCTGTGGAACGGCTGCCTCCGAATGTAAGGAACCAAAACGTCATGGCAGGAGTAAGTGTGGGTGAATGTATGAGAAAAGACATCCTTTGTTCGAATCCACTTTCATCACCACATCCTGTCTCTCCTCTTTCTGCTTTAAAAATTATTCAACTCCTATGCAGGTGATAAAATTTTAAGAGTGCTTTTGAATAATTGAAGAGCAGAATAATAATCGCATGGCATAGCAAGCTGCGGATGGAGAAGATGGGTTCATTCTGCCCTAAAGGCTCCGTCAGACTCACTTTGTCATGCCTATCAAGCCTTGAGCCCCAACCTGATCTCACTGCAGGAAACTGGACTTTCTGCCCAGATCTTTTCTCTTCCTCTTTTAAGCTAACTTGCCAAAGTTTGAAAAAGAGTTACTGGTGCAGGTCCTCCAAAGATTTTTAATTGTAGATGTAGTTCGTTGTAGGCTTTTTAAAAACACATTCAATTTGCATTTAACAGATGATTGTAACTAAGACTGTAACCAGGGCTTGACATTAACTTTTTGCTCAACAGACACTGTGGCTAGTGGATTTAGCCACTGACCACAATTCTGACATTGATACCGTGGGGTAAAAACCGCCATATAGATATTTTTAATATTATCTCATACTATGGCAGCAGGTTTATTAGGCTGCTGTCACTTTAAGACCTGATGCACGGATCCATTATAACATTACACATGCATTTACTTTCTCAACTGTTTATGTTCACTGTTTACGTGAATTCTCGCCAAGACTGCCATTTTGACATTATTTTGTGTGTGTTTGACTGTTTAAGCACAATAAGCAGCAAAAAAGAACTCAATTTAGTACTGAGAGGCGGTTTTATGTGCGTACACTTTTGGTGTGAGCAGAAAATCTGCAGGAATGAGTAAAATTATTTTTGACAACACTGCACTGCACTTATTGTTATTATTTCAGATGTCTTTATTATTATTATAATTTCAGATAACAGTTTATTATTTCAGATGCCTTTTTAAAAAGACTACAATTGAAAAATTGTATTTTGACCAAAACCATTTTGGTCACATATGCTCCCAAAATTTAGTCTATGCAACCTCAAAATATATTTGAGAGCATTTGTGCGATTGCGATTTAATTCTTGTGGCGCGACGAGCAGAACCGGCTGATAGACCTATTTGCTCCAAACACACGATCTACAAACGGTTTTTAGTTTTATTTTGTCGAATCTCTGTTCTGGACTTGCTGAAGACTGGAACTGATGGTCTTCCTCTTATCTCCATATACAGTAGTATTTATAAGCAAGCACATCACTGATTTGTGCACAGCCATAACCAAGGAAACTGTATTGCTGCTTTTCCATAATCGCCACCTACTGGCAGAGAGTGAATGTGCATTTTCATTCAGTCCATCTGTTTTTGTGCAAGTGTGTCTTATGTAGCATACATAAATACTGTAAATCCTACAATTATATATAATTTAAATAAAAATACTGCTCATGCTACATGTTTGGATCATAATTGAAATGTAGGGGTTGAAATGCCTCGAATTTCAAATGGCTACAGATATTTTTTGTTTAAGACCAGTTGGCCTGTTATAGAGCAAACAAACAAACAAACAAACAAAACAAAAAAAAGCATATATATATATATATATATATATATATATATATATATATATATATATATATTATTATGTGTGTATAAAAAATATATATAAAAAAAATTGTATTTGTGGTGATATTGCGTTTTCTTGCATGTTTCACAGAGTTATTTAAGTATCATTGAGAGTATAGTATTCTATTAATATTTTGAATAAATTCTCATTTTAATTTTAGTTGAAGTTTTAGTAATTTTGTTGTTTTTGTCATTTTTATTGTCTATATAGTTTTTATTAATTTTGGTAAGTTAAAATAAGTTTAAGTTTTTTAATTTTGTTTCAGTAAAATTTTATTTAATTTGATTTTTTTTAATGGTTTTAGTTTTAGATAACTGTAATAAGTTTTGCAGCTGCTTTTCATAGTGAGTGGTGCTAAAAGCATGTTCAATTTTATCCGAAACAAATGAACATAAATCTGGCAAAATTTTATTGCATTAGTTGTTGTGGCAGTTCGGACACTAAATGTCAGGTGAGTGGTGCTAAAATGATTGTACTACCTACCCTAAACCTAACTGATAAGGGCTAACAAAAGCAAATGTGAGATAAAAACATATTTGCTGAAGCAACCACACTGTAATTTTTTTTTTTTTTTTTTTTTATAGTATGCCATTTTAGCTTGCTTCAACAAGTTTCTAAGCTGATGCTGCTCACTGAGCCAGTGGGTGGGGATTGACGTCCAGCTCCCCCTCTCTGAATGGGCAAAGCTTGACGGTCCAGCCACACCCCAACCCTATCCCTAAACATATCTAGGTCAAGCTCCACCCATTATGTCCACATTAGTTCCCATTTGATCCTGCAGTGAGCACCACTTGTTCCAGAGATGATGTGGGAAGAACACCTCTACAGCCAGTGAAGCAAAACCAAGAGACATGTGGGCCCTCTCATCCTCACTGAAGATCAGGCACAGTGCCACATTCTGGATCATCAGAGGTTTAATCACGAGTGCAAGAAAGCCAGCAGTCAGTCAGATGACAAGGAGCTATGGGGCATACAAAGAGAACAAGATCTTTTGAGGTGCTCTTAAAGGGACAGTTCACCCAAGAATGAAAGCTGTTCACACGCCCATCAGATATGGCTAAAATGATCAATGCTTCAAAAACATGTTGTAAATAGTCATCAGTGATGCTCTTCACCGAGCGTTTACACAGATACACTCGGGAGCGTTTGAAAGCAGGGATCTTTCGGCGGACCGGTCCAGTGATAGACACCTGCTTTCAGACACTCCCACTTTCAAATTCTCTCGTGCTTTGATCATTATAGCCAATCACAGACATATCTGATGAGCGTGACAACACAATGCCAGTCAGAGGTGTTTAAGAATCCGCTCAACAGCGCTTAAAGTGTCACATTTTTAAAATTTCTTTACAGGCTTGGTATTGCGCTCTGTAATTTTAACAACACTAGCAGGGAAGCATTCCGGCATAACAGAAAATTCCATCAATGGCAGGGAAAGAGTTAAACTGTGAATTACTTATACTTTAAAAAAATTTCAATCAATATTATTTTTCATTATGATATCAGAACAGTTGTATCACTCGGACATTTCTGATTTTATGCACCCAAAAATATGAAAGACGATTTAAATGTGCCCTAGAATTAAAAATTGAATTTACCTCGGCATAGTTGAATAACAAGAGTTCAGTACATGGAAATGACATACAGTGAGTCTCAAACTCCATTGTTTCCTCCTTCTTATATAAATCTCATTTGTTTAAAAGACCTCCGAAGAACAGGTGAATCTCAACATAACACCGACTGTTACGTAACATTCGGGATCATTAATATTTACACCCCCAATATTTGTATATGCCAGCCCATGTTCAAGAATTAGACAAGGGCAGCCAGTATTAACGTCTGGATCTGTGCACAGCTGAATCATCAGACTAGGTAAGCAAGCAAGAACAATAGCGAAAAATGGCAGATGGAGCAATAATAACTGACATGATCCATGATAACATGATATTTTTAGTGATATTTGTGAATTGTCTTTCTAAATGTTTCGTTAGCATGTTGCTAATGTACTGTTAAATGTGGTTAAAGTTACCATCGTTTATTACTGTATTCACAGAGACAAGACTGTCATTATTTTCATTATTAAACACTTGCAGTCTGTATAATTCATAAACACAACTTCATTCTTTATAAATCTCTCCAACAGTGTGTAAGGTTAGCTTTAGCCACGGAGCACTATCAAACTCATTCAGAATCAAATGTAAACATCCAAATAAATACTATAATTACGCGATTAGACATGCTGCATAACGAACACTTTGTAAAGATCTATTTTGAGGGTTATATTAGCTGTGTGAACTATGTTTATGCTGTTTAAGGCAAGCGCGAGCTCGGGAGGGCAGGGAGCGTGAGGAATTAAAGGGGCCGCAGCCTGAATCGCCACATATTTAATGATGCCCCAAAATAGGCAGTTAAAAAATGAATTAAAAAAAAATTTATGGGGTATTTTGAGCTGAAACTTCACAGACACATTCAGGAGACACCTTAGACTTATATTACATCTTTTGAAAACACGTTTTACAGTACCTTTAAGTCATTGAATTTATTAAATTGATTTTTTATTTTTTTATAGATCTGGACCAAAAAAGAAAAAAAGAAACCTGGACCTGGATGATGACAGTCCTGTCAAGTCCAGCTGTATTGTGGCTGAAAGAGTGTGACAAGGAGCTCTGTCTCTTCTAGGCACAGGTTCACAAACAAGCCGTCTCTGGACCATCTGTGGTGTCATGCTGAGTTGCGGAGGCTAGAATCTGAGCTGCCTGACTGGGGTCTGAGCCAGACTGGACAACCAGAGGAGAGCTAATTCAGCTGTGCTATACACACAAGAACAGATGTCCAAAACTGAGCTTGCCAAGTCCAGCCATTCAGCCCACGAACCTCACGGTCCACTTTACACCCCTATTCCTTTCTCATTTCTCATTCTTTCTTTCTGTTGTTCACTCTCTCAGTCTGTTTTGGCCTGAGCACACTCAGATCTATCAGTTTCTGCCAAAAGCATGAACCTCCTGTTAAAATCTCCTGCCTGACTTCCAGAACATTCAACTTTTCTAATATTGCAAGGTGGTAAGATACGGCTCAGGCTCAGAGATTTTAAGAACCCAAGTGAAGCAGAAGCTGTGTGCAGGCTGAGGCCCGTAAATGTAGGAGCATTGATAGTTTCAGGTTCAGGAACAGGATAAAGTGAAGACAAGAGATGGGTGTATTCCGAGAGAAGACATGAATAGAAGTGGGACGGCAAGTTTGACAAATCTGGAATGGCCAATTTAGAAACAAAGACAGGCACAAAGGCAGGATGGGAATGGCAAATAGAACAAGCACAGGAATAGGGACAGCTGGAATAACAGTAGAAACCAGAGTTACTTACAGGTAATCAAAGAGGGGTTGATGAATGTTAGCCTCTGCATCAGATGGCCCATTTTTGCAGTCCAACACGTTTTTGTCAGTATATCTAGTGTTACTTGATCTCAGTGCTGCGTTCGACACTATAGATCATAAAATACTCCTAGATCGACTACAAAATTACACTGGTATTCAGGGCCAGGCATTACGATAGTAAACTATGGAGTGCCGCAAGGATCTGTGTTAGGCCCTCTGCTGTTTTCAATGTACATGCTGCCACTCGGCAATATTATAAGAAAACATGGAATTAGTTTCCACTGCTATGCCGATGATACTCAGTTACATATTTCAACAACCAGATGAAATATCTAAATTATCCAATCTGACAGAATGTGTTAAAGAAGTAAAACATTGGATGTCTAGTAATTTTCTTCTATTAAATTCAGATAAGACTGAAGTATTACTTATTGGGCCAAAAACCTGTACACAGAATCTCCCCTTAGATGTAAAACATCGCGCTCACACCTTCTTTCCTTTAGACGCCAAGTCTTTATGTTTTTGAACTCATAGGAGCAAACTTTATAAGTTTATTTCCGTGTTAATCATGGAGAGAATTTGTAGGCTACATGTTCAAAAAATGCATACATAATTTCAAATGGAATATCCGAATTAATACTAATATCTTTTTACTAAGTATGAATGAATGCCAGTAGCCTATCACATTCTTTTCTGCTACAGGTGTCTCTATTTGAGTTAAAGTTATTGTTTTCGTTGTTTTTGATCCATGTAACCTTTTTAATAAATAATGTCACCATTTTACATACCAGTGAAATTTCACAATTCTTGATTCCAATTTAAAAATAAATAAATAAATTCAAAACAAAAACTATTTGCCTATCTAATAAAACATTCACACATTTTTAAAGTCAACTAAACAGTCATTAATAAATCAAGAACAATTAAAGAAACTACAAGCGATATCACAAATAAATGCAAAAGATCAAAGATACAGATTAAATAAACTGCTTTAAAATGTTCAGGTCTAACAGTAGTAGGCTATTCAAGTAAGAAATATTACAAAAATTGCATAAAATAATCAAATGTAAATAATCTTCACTTTATAGCCTAAATGAAAATATAGGTCAATCATTGGCGTTTCAAATAACATCCACATTGTTACGCCAGTAGGTGGCGACAAGTGACTGTTAAAAATGTATTCGTCATTGAATCATTCATTCAAGAGATTTGTTCAAAAATGATTCATCCAGTAATTGATTTGAAGTATCTGTGAAACAATTATTCAAACCGATTAAAATAAATAAATAAATAAAAAATAATAATAATTTTGTAAATTAATTTTCACAAAAAAAGGAAAGAAAAGAAAAAGATTACTTAATGTACTATGCAATAAATCCCCCTTTAACTGTAAACCCACAGTCTGTGCTGAATGTCTAAACATATCACATCAGCTTCACTTCTGATGCTCAGGAGGAAGATTGCTGAAATTAGCAAACCAAGAATAGTCCGCTATAAATAGTTCTGCTCATTTCATGGAATGGGGTTATCGAGGGCCAAAGCTGAGAATGATGGGTAACAGGCGACTCATTCCTCTTCCTCTGTACACACTCTCCAGTGACAACCCACATACTCGGCAGAGTGTTTGGTATTTTTTTATATTGGTAACTCTTTCCTTTCAGTTCCTTGCAAGTACATATAAAAACTAACATTTCTCACATTGAGTATATTTTTGTGAGAATATTGGTCACATAGTCTCATCATGTTGTACACTTTCATTGCTTTTTAAAAAAAAATAGCTATTATACATTACAAAACAATATGTGATTGCTTTTTTGTCATTTACAAAGATTCAAAAATTTCAGTTTTACTCAAATTAGGGTGATGCAAAAATGAGTACCCCACAACAAAAACTACATCATCTAGTACTTTATATGGCCTCCATGATTTTTAATGACAGCACCAAATCTTCTAGGCATGGAATGAACAAGTTGGCGACATTTTGCAACATCTATCTCTTTCCATTCTTCAAGAATGAGCTCTTTTAGAGACTGGATGCTAGATGGAGAGTGATGCTCAACTTGTCTCTTCAGAATTCCCCATAGGTGTTCGAATGGGTTCAGATCAGGAGCCACTGAATCACTTTCACCCTGTTCTTCTTCAGAAATCCAACAGTGGCCTTAGATGTGCGTTTAGGATCATTGCCATGTTGGAAAAGTGCACAACGACCAAGGGCACGGAGTGATGGTAGCATCTTCTCTTTCAGTATAGAGCAGTACATCTGTGAATTCATGATGCCATCAATGAAATGCAGCTCCCGACACCAGCAGCACTCATGCAGCCGCACATAAGGACACTGACACCACCATGTTTCACTGTAGGCACCATGCATTTTTCTTTGTATTCCTCACCTTTGTGACGCCATACAGTTTTGAAGCCATCAGTTCCACAAACATTTATCTTGGTCTCATCACTCCAGATTATAGAATCCCAGTAGTCTTCATCTTTGTCAGCATGGGCCCTAGCAAACTCTATGCGGGCTTTTTTCGTGCTGGGCTTTAGGAGAGGCTTCTTTCGTGGACGGCACCCATGCATGCCATTCCTCTGCAGTGTATGCCGTATTGTGTCACGGGAAATAGTCACCCCAGTTTGGGCTTTCTACAAACCCGATTCCAAAAAAGTTGGACACTGTACAAATTGTGAATAAAAAAGAAATGCAATAATTTACAAATCTCATAAACTTATATTTTATTCACAATAGAATATAGATAACATATCAAATGTTGAAAGTGAGACATTTTGAAATGTCATGCCAAATATTGGCTCATTTTGGATTTCATGAGAGCTACACATTCCAAAAAAGTTGGGACAGGTAGCAATAAGAGGCCGGAAAAGTTAAATGTACATATAAGGAACAGCTGGAGGACCAATTTGCAACTTATTAGGTCAATTGGCAACATGATTGGGTATAAAAAGAGCCTCTCAGAGTGGCAGTGTCTCTCAGAAGTCAAGATGGGCAGAGGATCACCAATTCCCCCAATGCTGCTGGGAAAAATAGTGGAGCAATATCAGAAAGGAGTTTCTCAGAGAAAAATTGCAAAGAGTTTGAAGTTATCATCATCTACAGTGCATAATATCATCCAAAGATTCAGAGAATCTGGAACAATCTCTATGCATAAGGGTCAAGGCCTGGAAAACCATACTGGATACCCTGTGATCTTCGGGCCCTTAGACGGCACTGCATCACATACAGGAATGCTACTGTAATGGAAATCACAACATGGGCTCAGGAATACTTCCAGAAAACATTGTCGGTGAACACAATCCACCTGTGCCATTCGCCGTTGCCGACTAAAACTCTATAGGTCAAAAAAGAAGCCATATCTAAACATGATCCAGAAGCGCAGGCGTTTTCTCTGGGCCAAGGCTCATTTAAAATGGACTGTGGCAAAGTGGAAAACTGTTCTGTGGTCAGAAGAATCAAAATTTGAAGTTCTTTTTGGAAAACTGGGACGCCATGTCATCCGGACTAAAGAGGACAAGGACAACCCAAGTTGTTATCAGCGCTCAGTTCAGAAGCCTGCATCTCTGATGGTATGGGCAGCTTACACATCTGGAAAGGCACCATCAATGCTGAAAGGTATATCCAAGTTCTAAAACAACATATGCTCCCATCCAGACGTCGTCTCTTTCAGGGAAGACCTTGCATTTTCCAACATGACAATGCCAGACCACATACTGCATCAATTACAACATCATGGCTGCGTAGAAGAAGGATCCGGGTACTGAAATGGCCAGCCTGCAGTCCAGATCTTTCACCCATAGAAAACATTTGGCACATCATAAAAAGGAAGATGCGACAAAGAAGACCTAAGACAGTTGAGCAACTAGAAGCCTGTATTAGACAAGAATGGGACAACATTCCTATTCCTAAACTTGAGCAACTTGTCTCCTCAGTCCCCAGACGTTTGCAGACTGTTATAAAAAGAAGAGGGGATGCCACACAGTGGTAAACATGGCCTTGTCCCAACTTTTTTGAGATGTGTTGATGCCATGAAATTTAAAAAAACTTATTTTTCCCTTAAAATTATAAATTTTCTCAGTTTAAACATTTGATATGTCATCTATGTTGTATTTTGAATAAAATATTGAAATTTGAAACTTCCACATCATTGCATTCTGTTTTCATTCACAATTTGTACAGTGTCCCAACTTTTTTGGAATCAGGTTTGTACTTCTTTAGATAACTGCAGTGAACTTGCATGCCGATTTTCTTTAACCCTTCTCAAAAGAAGACGCTCCTGTCGAGGTGTTAACTTCCGTGGACGACCTGGACGTCTCTGTGAGATGGTTGCAGTTCCATCTTTTTAAAAAAAAAAAAAAAATTGCTACAGTATTCTGACTGATAAGAAAAGCTTTGCTGATCTTCTTGTAGCCTTCACCTTTCTGGTGTAAAGAAATTATTTTCTTTCTCAGGTCTTGTGACATTTCTCTTCCATGTGGTGCCATTGCTGACAGCATGAAATGGGAAGTGGTTTTAACACCCTTTTATAGTCAGCTCTCTGCTGGACACCTGTGTAATGAATAATTAGACTCACCTCTGGTTGAATTCTTGTTAAATTAGACATTTGTAGTCTAAAATTTAGCTTTGCTCCAGAGACTTTCAGTGGGGTGTATTCATTTTTGCATCACCCTCCTTTTGGAAATTGTTTTTGTGTTCATTGAGATATTGTTTAAAATGTACTTTTCAAAGGGGGTGTACTCATTTACGCTGAGCACTGTACACACACACACACACACACACACACACACACACACACACACACACACACACACACACACACACACACACACATCAGTACAATGTGCAGACAACAGCATGCTGAGAAATGTAGTTTTTCTGCCTGTTTTCCTGCTCCTCCCTATCCTCTCGTAGGAGTGTGATTGGTGCCAGATGTTCCTCATCAGTGATTGTGGAGAGGGCCTTTATCCAGAGACTTTCTCCAGAGAGTGTGACCTGTTGACTATCCCAGACATAGTGCTATATGGTTGAGTGTGTTCACTGAGCGGTATTGTTTTAAGAAAATCAGTTGCTCCTGCTGTGGTGGCAGCTGATCTATGTGCTGTAGCCTTATTGTTATTGACTGCAGAAGCAGTAAGGAGGTGGGTGCCATATGTTCTTTGCTAAACCTGTTGGGTTAGTAACACTTACCCCCTCCTAAAGCCTGAAACTTCTTTGTACTTGTTTCTTTTGAAATTATTCTTACTATTATTATCAACATTTTATCATGATTATTCACCTCTTGTAAATAAACCCCTGAAAAGTATTTAATTTGTGTATTGAGTTCTGGGGCAGCTATAGAGCCATCTCTCTTACGTTTAGACTCTTTTTTGTTCTCATTGGTACATTTTTAATATACTACTCACCTACTTCCCCTAGACACAAGGGGATGTGGCAACTTATAAATACAGGTATAAACTAGTGTTTACTAGGTACAAAACAAGAGTCGAGGATGTAACGGTGTCCACTGGCACAGAGCGATCGTTTTCAATTCATTCCTATGGAAGTTGAGCTTCACGCTTGTGCGGTGGCACATCCCAAAGTGGAGGCATCATAGTATCATAGTGCACACTCACCATAAGGCTTCCTATTGTCATAAAGCACAGCATCCAATTGCATATGCAGTTGTCCAGCTGAAGGTCCTGTAACGTTGCAACAAGCTTGGCTGGAATAGCGATGTTGAATGCCGAGGTGTGATTAATAAACACCGTTCTCATATAGGAGTTTTTTTGGGGGTTTTTTTCCCCCAGATGGTTAGGGGATTATGTAAAAGCAATAGCATCTTCTTTAGATCTATTGGAGCAATATGCAAACTAAAAAGGAGCCATAGAGGCAGTGTGTGCATATGTTTTGAGCAACCACTCAAAGCACTTCATGATGACATTAAAAATGTCATAACCTAAGAGTAGTGCTGATATATCTATGCACCAGTAAGAGTTCATCATAAAACAGCCCCTGATCTTGTCTGTCGATGAATAGTACATTTGATGGGTATAATGGCCCAATCAGACACAGTCACTAGGCATGTCTCAGTGAATGCAAAAAAAAAAAAAATTGAAAACAACAGTTTTGTTAAGGGCTTCAGGAAGTATTATTCCCATGTCAAGATGTGCAACTTTTAATGTTAGCCCAAGTGGCAATGTTGTACAAATGCTCCCTCTGCCCTCCCACACACACACACACACACACACACACACACACTTTCATACACCCACATGCAAATCTAGTTCATAAACAACACCGCCAACATCTGCAGAAAGTTCTAAAATGTTTTCCAGTTGATTACCCAGGGGACGTACAGAATTTCTCCATGTTTTTTGTATAACCTTTCAAGGGATTAGTGTTGCAACTTAATATAAACAAACAGCTGTGTAAGGGATGCTTATTTTGGCTCATGCTTTGCAATTTAGCATGTTATAATGGCTACAAGAGACTGAGACCCCTTAATTATCTCTAAAATGAGGACAAACAGAACAAACCTCAGAGTGTTTTGAAGTTATTACAACATCATGTTGAAACCTCCATGACGTCGGACTGAGAATAAAAGCAAAATATTTGAAATATTAGAATCTATCCATCTATCTGCATCTACAATTAAAAGCAGCATCTTCCACCATGTCGACTGCAGTTTAATCAAAGACTTTATAGAAAGACGGTGCACTCGTATTATTGTGAATGGGAGAAAGTGCAATGGCCAATATGGCGGAATAAGTCCCGCCTTCTAAATAAGAGCCAATTGCCGATTGGTCTTAAAGGGACTTTGGACAAGTCATTTCACTCGGCGGTCATCTTTGAAGTGCCTCTCGGGCATGCAAGTGCAGCTCTTATCTCTTTGAATGGGTAAACATCAAATTCTCCAAAGCTGTTCGCTAAGCTTTTGATTAATTTTCTCATTTGAAATCACCAATGAAATCTGACTGTCTCATAAATTTTGTTTCTAAATGCTCGAATCATGAAAAAAATGGCATTTTTCAGGCTGGATCAAGCTAATGCACATTTGCATTCCTAAGTGTGTGTCTCTTTAGGAAGCACGCGTCTGACAGTTTCGGCACAATGACTTTACCAAACGGCGATTAGCTCTTAGTTAGAAGGTGGGACTTATTCCGGCATATTGTGTGTTGCACTTTCTCCCATTCATAATAATACAAGTGCATCGTCTTTTTATATATAAAGTCTTTGACTTGTCTTAAAGGATCTTTGGTTTAATATACAATATCATTTATCATGTGGAAGAAACAAATGTTTGTTACTATTACATTTAATTTTTACAGGGAACCTTGAGCAACTGATCAATTGTGAGTGTGATAATACTTTTTTATATAATAATGATAATACTTCATTCAATATAATAGTGATAATACTTCATTCAATAAACAAAAGCTAATGTTGAGTAACTAATATTTTAGACACAGTTGCCTGTTACTTGTATATTTTTTTGCTCCGCCCATGAAAAAAGTCGAAAAAATGACATCAAGAACAATAAACCATTGCGTCTCTAAACAACACACCATAGTGATGTGTCGTTACTGACTGAATCAGTGTTGGTGAACGATTTGGTTGGGTGAATAATTCAATGACTCATACATAAGGACAAGGGCTGCATCCAAAATCGCATTCTTCCCTACTATATATTAAGTGACAAACAGTAAGTGAAAAGAGTAGTATGTCTGAATTCACAAAATTTATAAAACAGTAAAAAGTACCTGAATGACTTATTACTTATGGCAATATTCTGAAGTGCACATATAATGGATACTTTACTATCCCATGAGGTCATGGGAGGGTAGGTGTCAATGGCAGTGAATGTGACCTGATAATGACATCATGGTGAATGCATTACTTCCAAATTATGCATACTACACACTCATACTATACAGAGTGTATTTTTAATGTTGCAAAGTAATTACTAATTCAAAAGACAGATATTGTGTGATGTCAGATGCAGAAAGATGCTTGTTTCTTTCCTAAATGAATCAGTTTGTTTGAACGAATGGGTTGAGTGAATGATTCTATGACTCATTTGTCACCTCCACCTGCGTAATGATGTAATCTGCAGGAAGAGTTGCAGAAAAATCCCCAGGACAAAACAGGATTCCTAGCATTAAGCTACCTGAAATGGTTGGAGTGCAGTGTTCAGCTGTATGCATGCATGTATGTTGCAGACTGCTAGCACTGACAAAAAAACATTTTTTTTTACAGTATGGGTGACACTTTACAATAAGGTCCCATTCCATAAACTAGCAATGAACAATACTTGTAAAGCTTTTGTTAATATTAGTTAATGTTAATTTCAACATTTACTAATACATTTTTGAAATCAAAAATTGTATCTGTTAATATTATTTAATGGACTTGAGCTAACATGAACAAACAATGAACAGTTGTAATATTATTGACTAATTACTGAATAAATACTGTAACAAATGCATTGCTCAATTTAGGTAATGTTAATGCATTAATTTGTGTTAACTACCTGGACCTTATGGTGGCACAGTGGTTCAGTGGTTAGCGCTGTTGCCTCACGGCAAGAAGTACCCTGGTTTTAGTCCCAGCTGAGCCAGGAGTCCTTTCTTTGCATGTCCTCCCTATCTCAGCATGGGTTTCCCTCACAGTTCAAAGGCATGCAGGTTAGGTGAACTGAGAGCCCTGTGATGGACTGGCCATCTGTCTAGGGTACTTTCCCCTGCCTCTAGCCTAGGAATCTGGGATTGGCTCCAGCCCTATGACTTAGAAGGTTGTATAAGGAATAAAGACAGAGAATGGGACCAGTTCAATCAAATTCAAAGCCAGCATTTCACAAATCATTTTTTAAATAAATAAATAAATACTGTAAAAAATAGTAACAGGTTTAAAATATTTACTAAATTTAAAAAAACATTTTTTTTTTTAAAGGGGACCTATTATGCCCCATATAATATAATAATATAATATATATAATAATATAAGTCTTTGGTGTCCCCAGAATGTGAGCAAAAACATGCCGTTTTTGTGTGTGTCCCTTTAAATGCAAATGAGCTGCTGCTCCCGCCCCCTTTCCAGAAGAGGGCGGAGCTTTAACAGCTCAACAACAACAAAGCTGGAGAATCTCACGCAGCCAAAATTAGGTTTGTCAGTAACGTGTTCAGCCTTAAATTGTTCATGTGCCGTCATGTTAATCTTTTGTGCAAATCCAGCATTGAATTGACCCTCGTTTGTGAAGCAGTCCGGTGTAAAATGACGGCATGACAACAACACTCTACTACAACAACTTTTCCTCTTCTCTAAAGCATCCCAACATGGCCTCACCCCCTTTGTTGCATGTTATTGGGGGCGGGGTTTATGTAAATTTTAGGATTTGTGATGTCACCAACCCGGGAAGAAGCTTGTCCCTATCAGCCGTTTGTTGCAGTCCTTAAAAAGCGATTTCTGTAAAAGAAAATACCTCCCTTTGCATTGAACTTTGAGCATCGTAACTTTGCAGATGTTGTTTATGCTCAAACAGCAACATTACACACTAACTAAAGTTAAAAAAAGTGAAATCATGGTCAAGGACCAATTTTATTGTTTAGAGTGCAGGTAAAATCATGTAACAGTGAAGGATGCAATATAAGACAGCTAAATTCTATGTTTGCTAATGAAACTGAATGCATAATTGTTTTCTACAGACAAAATGACATTGCTCTCATTATTTTAATTGTTAGATACAGCTGAAAAGGTCAAGACCATAAGGTGAGGCCACCTTAGACAAGTTTTCGCACCCAAAGTCATTGAATTTGTGCTTCTAATGGTCTAAAAAAAGCATCACTTTTCACATTTGTGGAAAGTGTGAGTTGTCTGTGTAGGCAGTAAATAGCAAGGCAGCTCACTGGGTTTGGGAACAGAGTTACAGAGAACCCCATGAGGATGGCTGCAACTCAGCATCTTAATAGTGTGAGACAGAGAGCGAGAAAGGGAAAAATGTGCCCGGGCTGTATGATTAGGCAAGATAACATTTCCCTTCTGATCAGCATCAGTGCTGTAATCCCTACTGCAACTCACTGTCTCATTACCAGAGCCTCCGAGCAAGATGTGCAATTAACATTCTTCACACATTACATCTCACATCAAGTCATCAGCTCAGAGTTCAGGCCCAGTTAATGTAAATGTTAGCTCTTCTTGATTGCTGACATATTTTGCTGTGTCAGTATAGCAGAGTGTTGTTCCAGCTGTGAAGAGGTTGGTGAGTAATGTCTGAAACAGCCATTGGAGACACGAATGTCTGTGTTGGGAATGCAATAGACCTATCCCAAAATGAAGGCAGTGAGAGGAATATTGTACTGTATTAACAGGGAGCGATAGTGTAAGAGACATTCAGTTCTAGAGGCAGAGTAAAAACTAAATCAATTGCGCACTATATAAACCCAAAAAGCAATTAATTCAGGGTCATTCTGCAGGGTGAGTGCAATTTGTTTCCTTCATGCATTTTTCATTTTTCAGTCAACTAAAACTGAAAACTAGCAAAATGAAACAGGGAGCATAAACAGACATAAAACGTTCTAGACCAACTATGTCCAATTCTTGAACAAATCATTCTTTTAAGCCGGTAACCAGTTTAGCTGGTTCACAGAATCTAAGTTTAATTCCAGGTTGATGATGCAAGAGCACACCCGAAGCATAGGTGTAAATCATGGGGTGGTAACAATAAAAAAAAAGTGTTTTAAGGTTAGAAACATTTTGAGTCCCCCCTTTAGGCCTGGAGAGCATTGTGTCCCAGTCCAGAACACAGCCAGACCTATGGCGCTTTTCCAATGCGTGGTACGATTTGGCTCGGCTTTGTACGGCACAGCTTGGATCGGCTCGCTTTACAGTGGAAAAGCGCCAAAAAGAGAGCTGTGCGAACCGTACCAGTGCACAGTGACTAGAGCCCGAATCAGAGAATGAGGACTGGCTAATTGACTTCAATAAGGAAGTACTGTCTCCCACCCTATTTCACCCAGTGCCTTCAACATTGCTGTTTTCAGACAGCACAAATGACTATATGGACTATGATTCCCTCTTTTCAGTAATCTGCATAAACTGTGTTATTCTTACCATTGCTCTGTCAACTCTGGTTACATCGCGAAGCTCAGCCAGTCCTCCAGCCCCACCACTGCCGGATGTCTACTGCCCTGCGCCATCTCCGGGGAGTCCTTGTGACGTCGAGCCGCAGGTCGTGCATCCACCAGCAGCGCCTGTGCGAGAGGATCCTGTGGCTCCACCTCCCGCCTTCAGCCTCTTCGCTCCATCTCGACCTGTCGGCTCCACCCTGTTTCCTCCCACCTTCGGCTCCAGTGGGTCCCTCGTCCTGCCGGCTCCACCTTGGTCAGTCATCACTCTGCTTCTGCCACAGACTTGCGGGTTGTCCACTGTGCTCCATCCCTCCACCCCTATGGCTGTAGTGGGCCCTCTGTCCTTTGTCACATCGGCTCCGCCTTACCGAGATCTCCCTCGGCTCTCCGCCTGCACCTATGGATCCAGCTACCGAGTCTCTGTCAGACGTCCCCCAGATGTCGTCAGCTATCACTACACCATCTCGGCTCCTCCTCGACTCCGCTGTGGTTTGTCGGCACTGGGGAGCTCTGGGTCTGCGCCACCAAGCAACCTACATCTGCGCTTCAGGGAGTTTGTTGTCATCCCTTCACCATCACGTCATTACAGCCTCTTGCCATCACTTCGCCATCTCCTCTTCCACCTTCTAAACTCCCTCCAGACCTCCCTTTGTTGTTCCATTATGGCGCAAGCTCACACTTTGCCAGAGGGGGGTGTACCGTCACAGTTACGTTTGGTTTGTCTTAGTTTTCATGGACTTTCAGTTTGTTTTCAATTGTCACGCATCATCTTTGTTCAGATTCTCGCCACTCATCCGTCTCCTTGGTTACCGTCATAATTAGTTTGCATGTGTCAGCTGTGTTGAATTTAATCATCCTCGTTTGTGTTCTCTATGTTCTTCCCTCACAGTCCTTCAGTGTTCAGTCTACGTTACATTTAGTGTGTGTTGCCCTGTCTGTCACAGTGTTATTTGTATTATCCTCATTAAACCTTTGTGTTGGAAATATATTTGTCTGCCTTCCTGCAACCACCATTGACTTCCATTGTATTTTTTACTAATATGGAAGTCAGTGGCTACCGTCAACTGTTTGGTTACCAACATTCTTCAAAATTTCATCTTTTGAGTTCAACAGAAGAAAGAAACTCATACAGGTTTGGAACAACTTGAGGGTGAGTAAATGATGACAGAATTTAAATTTTTTTTGCTCCCGTTTCATGCATAGAATGACACTTGAACTGACTTGATAATATTCCAGGGCATATTTATAAATCTATTACAAATGTCTGCAGAAACAGAGAGAGAAGTTGAGATTTTCCATTTAAATTGAAGCAGAAGATGCCTTGGAGTAATATTACAGCTGCAATCCATATCTGATTATACCACTAAAGGGACTCATCTCCCACACAGTGCTGCGTTATGTATTCCATAGCTTCTTCTGTTTTGTTTGATAATAATGCACACCAAAAATTGCTCATTTCAGAATTCCCAAACCGGGGAGATATGGTTGGCCCTGTAAGTCCAGAAATCTCATTACAGCTTGCTTCATATTTCTCTAGTTAAAGTGCACACTCATTTGCAAACTTCATGTCTCAAAGCCAGCCATCCTTTAAATTGGTTTTCGAATGCACATTTTTCAAACTTCATTTATTTCTGTGCTAGATTGAAGAGAGTCGTTTGAGGGGACGGACGGAATGAGAGAGCGATAGATTCAGGCTGCTGTTGGGAAAGTGGTATCAGACAAAGGGTGGTATGGTAGTCATTTCTTTATTTCACCGTCTTTATCAGTCTTCCACTATTCCACTATCTTCTATCCTTCCATTGTTGGCTGACTTTTGTTGGGATTTTTGGTCCAGGCCAACACAACACTCTCCTCCTCTGATTACACTAGAGAGAAAACTAGGTTTTGTGTATTGGTTGCACTGAAGAGAGCTCTGGATACACCATATCTTGTTGCAAAGTGTCTGGCACTGAAAACTAACAGTTCATAGTCTGTTACCATCAGTATTGGGGAAGCTACTTTGAAACTGTAGTTTTCCAAGTTACTCGTAATTGAAAGTAATTCAAGCTACTCATTTGAAAAGGTACAGTTAGCTACACTACAAAGTAATAGCAAAAATCAACCAACAACACTGAAGTTCATGGTAATTTAGTCACAGACAATTCCAGCAAAATGGGCACAGAATAAATTATTCTAAATAAAAAAATACTTACTAGAATACACACTTAATTTTATACCTTGTCCCAGTAAGAGTGCAAATGTAATCTTCCTGAGTTTCTCATTAAAGTGTTACACTTTATTTTTTTTTGTTGCCCTTTGTTACAGTGTAATTATACAAATAAGTACTGTGTACTATTAATTAACACATACTTACTATATAATTTGGGTTAAGGTTGGTTTAAGGGTTGTTTTGTTTGGATCTGACATCCAAAGGCACAACAAAACATTTTTTTCTCTTATTCTGTGGATTTTGCCCATTTTCCTCCACTTGTTACCACTGTTTTTCTGCCACCACAATGCGCACACAGCTTCAAGTGACATAACTGTGACATCTGCTCCCAAATTGTAATATATACATACATATATACAAAAAACAATTCCTAGTCCTATAAATGCAAAACTGCAGCCTCCGCTATCCTCCTGGGACCCGGGGATAGACTTCTGTCCTCTGTAGTAGACGTTATATTTTAGTGATTTTCTCTGACAACATACATGTCACAGTTTTAAGTCTGGATGTCCTGTAAAGAGCACATTCAGGGTTTTTAGAGGTTTCACCATTACAACAACAACTACTTGGTCTTTCAATATGACTGAAAATGAAAATTAGCACTCTTATGGAAATATGATATTTTGTAATTATCATTTAAATCGGATTAATTTTCAAATTGTTTGTTATAAATCAACATCTCAGGAAAATATTATGGGTCTTCAAATCAAAATATGACTTTCTGTTATGAAACAGGACATTGATTTCATACATGACCTCTGTAGAGGACACCAGGATTTAAATCGTGATTATCAGGCATTTTAGGAGATGAATAGGGAAATAAATTATATATCAATATTCCTATTAATTATTAGATATTATTGTGAAAATGTTGTTATTACTCCAATTATTACACTTCTTTTTTTCATTACATGTTGCTCCAAGAACACATTCATATGCAAATTAGATACAGTGTATAGATACATTGTATTGAATGGGAAAATCCATGTATGACTATTTTACCCACATATTGCATAAAGTAAAATGGTATATCAATTAATTCCATTATATCTTTCATAACATAATTGAGAATCATCTTTATACAAAGTTTCATTACAAACAATCCTGAAGCCTAAAAATGAATTGGTGATTAAAACAAAAATCCCATTGTTTTTGTCTATACATGTGTCATTTCATGCCATGCTATTTTTGTTTATTTTTTTTTAAACAACTTAGTCCTGGTGTCCACTACAGAGGACACAGCATAACATATGAATAAAATATAATTTTTAAAAAATGTCATTTATTTATTTATTTTTTATTTATTTTTTTCTTATGCTCTAAACAATATAATGACGTGAAGAAATAAACGGCAAGTAACACATTGAATAAAATGTGAAGTAGAAAAACTTAAAAGTGTTTTCTTGTAAAACATACTCTATAATCTTTTTTAAAAATGATTCATTTACATCTTTGAGCAATGATTTTAGACTGCTCATTTCTGCAAAACAACATTAGATTGAACATCAATCTGCCTATAAAGGCACCCAATTAATCCCTCTAGAGGATTAGGACACTTCTCAAACTATTTATCACATATCAACACTCGCAATGTCCCACAAATAATCGTTTTCCATTTCACTGCTAGTGTCTGTGGCTTGGCAGCGGAATCTAATATGAGCAATAATGGCTAAGCATTTGGGCGTCTACTGTGAAAAGTCAGACCTTTCTGGAAATAGGCCATATCAGATTGTCATGGGGACTGAGCTTTGCTCTGTTGTCACTAAAGTGTTTAGACAGTCTCTGAAGCCAGAGCTCCACTACAACACAGACAGAACAAGAGGGTTCAGAAGTCCAGTGTTCAGTCAAACCATAATAAATAGCACAGTATTTAAATGTGCAGGCTTAGCATTTTTATTATTCCCCTCAAAATGTGTCTCAAAAAGGAATACATAAATGTTTTACAGAAATAGTATGTCAGAAAACAGGACACTCAACAACTATGATGACAAACAATTGTTCAGTTACAGACATGGAGATTTGCTATTGCACCGTATATGCACTAAACAAGAGGAAAGATGGGTGAGGCACAAATGGCTTCAATAAATAGGCTGAAAGGCATGTTTTGGCAGCTTTCTCAACTGTGGTCTCATAGCTGTGGTACAAATAGCTGAGCTGTGGATAATATTTGAAGGATGTGTATTATATAAACGGGTCTTATTAAAATGTTGCTAGTACTTGTTAAAAGATTTTACACCGCAGGAGCCCTATAATCTCAAGATAAAAGACAATCCTCTCTGGGAAAAGGCACAACCAATGTCGATTGAAGCCAGGATAGTTCCTATCTTGCTTACTTCCTAATCTAACACTGATAAAAGTGTTGCTCGTGGTTCAGAAAAAAAGTAAGCACTATCATAAAGGATCTGTGCCATTAAACAGTGAAAGTAAGTCGTGTTCCTGGATAATCATCTTCTGGAAGAACATTTCTGTCAAATAAATGTAGTTGTAATCCTACCCCAAATTCCAAATTCTCTATTTCTAACCATAAAGTACCCTGTAAAGATATGCTGTGTCATGCACCTTTCACAAGATGTAATATAAGTCTCTGGTGCCCCTAGAATGTGTCTGTGAAGTTTCAACTCAAAATACCCCACAGATCATTTATTTTTTATAGCTTGTCAAATTTGCCCCTCTTTGGGTTTGAGCAAAAACACACCGTTTTTGTGTGTGTCCCTTTAAATGCAAATGAGCTGCTGCTCCCGTCCCCTTTCCAGAAGAGGGCGGAGCTTTAACAGCTCAACAACAACAAAGCTGGAGAATCTCACGCAGCCAAAATGAGGATTGTCAGTAACGGTGTTCAGCCTTACATCGTTCAAACCGGAGTCGGACACTGATGGAGAGACTCAGGAAGAAGTTACAACTTTTAGAATGAAACTGGACATTTCTGAATTTAGTGGATAAATTTATGTTGATTCAACTCATCGACTAGCATGTGCCGTCATGTTCATCTTTTGTGTTGAATTGACCCTCGTTTGTGAAGCAGTCCGGCGTAAAATGACGGCATGACAACAACACTCTACTACAACAACTCTTCCTCTTCTCTAAAGCAGCCCAACATGGCCCCGCCCCCTTTGTTGCGTGTTCTCGGGGGCGGGGTTTATGTAAATTTTAGGGTTTGTGATGTCATAACCCCGGAAGAAGCTCGTTGTAGACCCTACCAGCCATTTGTTGCAGTCCTTAAAAAGCAATTTCTGTAAATTAAAATATCTTTCTTTGCATTGAACTTTGAGCGCGTAACTTTGCAGATGATGTTTATGCTCAAAAAGCAACATTACACACTAACTAAAGTTAAAAAAGTGTATATTCGTAAGTTGAATCACTTGGTTCAGAAGTTAGAGGGTGCATAATGCATTTCGCAAGCCACCATTAGCCTAGGAAATTAGGAGACTTGTAAAGTGCCTCTATTATGTGTTTGTGTTAGCTGTTTATGAATATAAAGGTCTGCATAGATTAAAGTGCATGATAAATGGACTTATTTTCTCCCAAAAGAAAGCCTGAAAGCCTGAAACAAGTCGTCAGTAATTCCAGTCTTACTTTCTGCACAAACCTATGTAGGTTTGTAACAAATTTGCATAATGCAAGTCTATATTTTTCATTGGCTGCCCACGAATGTCTACTTTGACCATAAAACACTGTAGCTGTAATTGAGGCGTGGAAGAGTTTGGTTCGTGTTGATGCTTTTTTTCTGTGCTCTGAAAACAAATCCGCTTGTATGCTCTTCCATGAGGACGAGGACTCAGACTTAAATGGATTCGGTAAAAACAACACTATTGTTGAAACTGACATTCAGATATGGAAAAGGGAGATAAGCAGGGACTGTAAGCAGAAATCACAACAGACTGAGAACATTTTTTTTTAAACTTGGATGCATGTTAACCTATTTTTGGAGACCCCCAAATCAAAATTAGTAACTTTTAAAATAGCATATGACAGATGCATTGAATGTGGTTCTCTCCTGGAAGACTCACTGGAGGCAGAAGCGTGGAGGGCATGTTAAATTATAGAGGTGAGAGGCATGCAGAAAGAACGCATGCAAACTAAAGGCACCCCATTCATAGTAGCCTGGTGCCTACAAGGAAGTTAACTGTGCAAAAGAAGCTTGTTGTCAGCAAAATATGTTATTTGCATCATAGTGTTCGCGATTAGTTGTATCATTCGCGTCTTTTTGATTTGGGGGTGAAATATGACCTAGACAGGTTTTGTGAGATTGTTTTATTTAAACAACACATAAGCTTAGACAAAGACCATTACGGAACATGTTCATGTTCAATCCAGCTACAGAATCTGTTCCCACACTCACAGACAGTGCAAGAGCATGTGTTCAGGCATGGAGAGACAGACAGAGATAGAGAGGAACAGAGAGAAATGTATACTCTTGAACTGGCTCTAGAAAGGGGTGGTGTGTATGTACACTGTAAAAAGAACATCAGACTCATCAAGATGGCCTTGGACAACTACAAAGGAGACATTTGCAATAGAGGAATTCAACTGTGAATTTTCACAATAGCTTTGCTATTATTTTGGCAGACGTAGAGTGAGACTGAAACGAATACTATTGAATTTCAAAGGTTATGCAAGATATCTAAGGTTTCTTAGTTTTAGGCCAAAGAAAGCATCATGTCGTCTACGAGATCTGGGACACGCAGAACAAACACTTTGAATATTTGCTATGGATTTAAGAAGCTTCTACCTTCATAGATGCTGCTAAAAACTCACCAAGGACTGAGTATAAAAGAAATGTGAAGGTCAGAACAACAACAACAAAAAAACACTGCAGACATTTTTAGCATCGTTTTGTGAGTGTGTATTGTGATGGAAACTGGGTTGGAGTGAATCAATATTTCAAGAGTCCTGAGACTGTTGTTAGACTTTGTGCTGCAGGACAGAATTAAGTATTTAATGCATTGGATGGGAACAGTCTCTATACGTCAAAATTGTTCTTATTACTTCTAGCAAGTTCTGTCCTGGTTTGAATGCTTTACACAAAAACTGTACAGATTAAATTGCACGTGAGAACATGTCCCATCTGTCCCACACACAAATGATGCCTCTTTTCTCTACTGTTTTGGAAAGAACTGATATGTCAGTTGCTAATTAATTATAGTTATTTGATATGTGCTGTAGTTGCAAAGTTACTCATACTGTACGAAGTAGAATTTCTAAAGTGGACAATTGAAATGTAACCCTCATTGAATCAACATTATATACCAATTGATCTAGCCCTTGTGTGATCTTCTGGGTCTTTTTGACCCGCAAATGATGTTTGCTCAAATTTAAAAAAAAATGTTCTCTTTGTCCAAATGGCATGAGACTTTGTACGGTGGTTAACACTTTTAAGATCTACAAATAAAAAAAAAATAAATAAAAAAAATGGAGTGATATCTTGTTTTTATGTTAGTGTAAAAAAAAAAGTTACGTTCGTGGTCTTCGGGGTCTCTGGAGCCCCCGGCAACAAAATGTAATTTTGTAAGAATATAATATATTTTTTAAAAACCAATGTAATTTTACTCTGTTTATTAATGTTTTTTCTCAACATTTGTGCAGTTTTTGGAGGATTCGTTATATCTTTTAAATTTATATAAATAAATTAAAAAATATTTTTTGAAATAGGTTGTTATTCATGAATAGCTTTTTATGTAAAATTCACTTTATAAAAGGCCCAGATTTCTAACTTTCATTCATGTGGATAACATGGATAATTTGACATGGTTTAGTGTAAAATTTTTGCCCATCTTTTGAAAAATGCAGTTTTAAAAGTTAAAAAAAAAACTATCACTTTTACCAGTAGATGGCTGCAGAGCTCCACTATTTGCTATGTGCTATTTGACTGACTGAAAGATGACATCTTTTCACAAGTTTTTTTTTTTTTTCAGTTGGATTCATATCTAAATGTTATGAAATCACAATTATAACAATAAAAGTTACTTTGTCAAAGTTTAGCATTTTTTGTGCAGGGCAAAATCAGTTTTTCAATAATAATTTTATAATAAAAATAATAAAACAATAAAATAAATAATTTTTATTTTTGTGTACGCGCGCGCGTGTGTGTGTGAGCATGTCCATTTTCTTTTCAGGTTGTTATTCATGAATAGCTTTTTATGTAAAATTCACTTTATAAAAGGCCCAGATTTCTAACTTTCATTCATGTGGATAACATGGATAATTTGACATGGTTTAGTGTAAGATTTTTGCCCATCTTTTGAAAAATCAGTTTTAAAAGTAAAAAAACTTACTTTTACCAGTGATGGCTGCAAAATAATGAAAAATCTTTTAAAGTTTTTTGTTTTTTTTTCAGTTGGATTCATTTAAATGTTATGAAATCACAATTATAACAATAAAAGTTACTTTGTGTTTGTGTGCAGCATGTCCACGCGCGTGTGTTTTGTATTGATTGGGGATGATTTTTGCATTTTTGGAAGTGTTCCACTTCATTTCTGTCTATATGTGTTGTGCGTCGTTTCTGATTCTGAGAATGGATTTTGTCCAGTTTCTAAGTGGGGTCTCTGTGGGTTACATTATTGGTGATATTATTGAAAAACTGATTTTTTTTTTTCAGTACAAAAATACTAAACTTTGACAAAAAGTAATTTTTATTGTTATAATTGTGATTTCATAACATTTAGATATGAATCCAACTGAAAAAAAAAAACTTGTGAAAAGACATCTTTCAGTCATTCAAATAGCACATAGCAAATAGTGGAGCTTTACAGCCATCTACTGGTAAAAATGTTAGTTTTTTTTACTTTTATAACTGCATTTTCCAAAAGATGGGCAAAAATCTTACACTAAACCATGTCAAATTATCCATGTTATCCACATGAATGAAAGTTAGAAATCTGGGCCTTTTATAAAGTGAATTTTATATAAAAAGCTACTTTTGCATAAAAACCTATTTAAAAAATATTTTTTTAATTTATTTATATAAATTTAAAAGATATCACAAATCCTCCAAAAACTGCACAAATGTTGAGTAAAAACATTAATAAACAGAATAAAATTACATTGGTTTTTAAAAAATATATTATATTGTTACAAAATTGCATTTTGTTGCCGGGGTCTCCAGAGACCCCAAAGACCACGAGTGTAGTCCCTTAAACGAAGACCGCACAAGGGCTTAGGCTGCCAGTATGGAACAGAAGCCTTGGATGTAGTTTGCCTTCTTGGGACCCCAAGACAATTTACACATCATTAGGGTGATGCAACTGCGCATGAGGAATGCGACTGCAAGGGGAGACCAACAAGCCACCCACTTCCGCTACCTTGCACCGGGCCGCTCCCCGTGCTTGGGACGGCCCTGAGTGCTTATCATGTGAACATCTGCAGCAGCTGGAGAACAGCCTGCTCTGGTGCAGTGAAGCCTGCAGTTTTCTGCCTCTTCTGGTGTGTGAAGAGTGTTTAATGGCAGATGAGCCTTGTCTGTGCACGCCTGTGTAAAATATCTCTGATCTAATGAGTCAGAGGGGAATCAGCGATGCTTAAATCTCTACATCAGTGGTTCTCAACCGGTGGGTTATGAGCCGTAAATGCGTCACAGGCCTGGTCAGATTGAGGAAACAACGATGCTAAATGCAAATGATAAAATTGTACACTTAATCTTACGAACTTTTAAAAAGGAGAAGAAAATGCTTCCCATGTTGACATCAAAGGCTGTAAAACTGTGATATTTTAATGCAAATTTTGGTGTCAGCTGATAGAAGCTACGCAAATGGATAAGTTGCATTGAAAACTATCAACGGAACTTATGCAATGCCTTCTGAATTATTGGTTACTGCATACATGAAATAATTGTTACAATAAGTTCCCATTGCTGCATTAACTAATATGCTCTAATAGATCTTTGATCAGTGATCTGAAGCAAAACCAGTTTGTCTCTAATACTTTTCACCTCAAGACTGGCCTGCAAAAAAGTTCTGAGAATAAGCAGCACAGAGCAGTCAGGAAGGAGGACCTGCTGCCGGTGGATTGAGGTTGTCAGATATGGAAATAATTTAGATATTGTTTGTGGTGGAGTGAATTAAATGTGATAAGTTGGTGACGTCACAATCGTGTTGCATTGTGGTATGTGGAACTGCCTGAAGTCTGTACATATAAACTTCCCTTGCCCACTTCACGAAGTGGAACGCACTTCAAAATGGCAAAGTGGCAAACTTTTGTCCACCAAATCAAAGTCAAGTGGTTCAAACTAACATGCAGAAAAAACAAAACAAAAAGGAAATTGATATCTTTGTGCCCCTGCGGACCCTCATGTCAATAATTCTCTTAAAATATCAGATAATTTCACCTTTTCAAACAAGTGTATATAATTTTTTTCAAAACAATTATTAAGACATACACATGTATTCACGTTGTGAAGAAAATACAGTATGCTATTACTTTTTACTTGATGGCTATGCATGACTTTTTCATTACATTTAAACTTCTTTAAAAAAAAAAGAGTATGAAAGTTTTTCAAAACCACATAACACGAATACACAGAGTTAATTTCTAAGAACACATCACAAACTAAATATTTATAAGATAATATATAAGGACATTCCTTATTTGTCATTGACCTCTTTAGCCTGACCAATCAGCTGGTTGACCAAGGACGTGATGATAATGAACATAACAAAAACATAACATGCCATTTTATTTCAACAAGGTTTGCATAAAATCATATCCTACTGTAAATAACTACATTACATTAACCTGTCTGTCTTGTAGGCTTTCTAGGTTCATCAGGTGCCAAAAGGGCTGTCGCTGGACCAACAGTTTCGAGGAATGAGGCCAGTGTGGGGAAGGAAGGGAATGTCACTCTCTGCTATTTAACTATAAACATACACAATTCAAATAGCATAGAAGAGACAACACAGCTGGCCGAAAGCTCATCAGGCACCGCCCCCTGCTGATTGATGACCTTTCCATCACGACAGGAGCCGCGATTTGCTAAGAGAACCTTGGGCACAGTGTCCTTTAGCACACTCAACATGCAACTGTTGTCTAAATGTGCAATTACAAGACAAAAGTGGTTTCCCATGCCTGCTGGGAAATCTATGTTAAGCTAGTGGATTTATATTGTAGCTTAAGGTGATCTCACATAGAGCTTATGTCACTCAACCCATTCAACACTTTGCTTGTTGTGTGCTGTCTTCCAGGCAGTTCCCTTATGAAAAAGAAGTATACTTCAAGTTCATTTTATCAAGTAGGATTAGTCCACTTTTAAATATACTTTTCCTGATAATTCACTCACCCCCACGTCATCAAAGATGTTCATGTCTTTCTTTCGTCAGTCGAAAATAAATGAAGGTTTTTGATGAAAACATTCCAGGATTATTCTCCATATAGTGGCACTTCAATGGGCACCAAACGGTTGAAGGTCAAAATTATAGTTTCAGTGCAGCTTCAAAAGAGCTTTAAACGATACCAGACGAGGAATAAGAGTCTTATCTAGAGAAACCATCAGCCATTTTCAAAAAAAAATACAACTGTATATGCTTTAAAAACACAAATTATCACCTTGCACGTACTTCCGGTTTCAGCATTCTTCAAAACGCTTACGCTGCATGTCCTACGCCGTGCAAGGCGATCATCTGTTTATATAAAGCATATACAGTTGTATTTTTTTTTTCGAAAATGACCGATCATTTCACTAGATAAGACCCTTATTCCTTGTCTGGTATTCGTTTAAAGCTCTTTGAAGCTGCACTGAAACTGTAATTTTGACCTTCAACAGTTTGGAGGCCATTGAAGTCCACTATATGGAGAATAATCCTGGAATGTTTTCATCAAAAACCTTCATTTCTTTTCGACTGAAGAAAGAAAGACATGAACATCTTGGATGACATGGGGGTGAGGTAAATTATCAGGAAAAGTTTATTTAAAAGTGGACTAATCCTTTAAGTAATGTTCAAGTATATTTTTTTAAGTATACTTTATGTAGTAAGTATACTAGTATAAATGTACTAGTAGTACACTTGTAAGTGTACTATTTTAATACTGCTTGGGACTAATGGCGCGTTCAAGTTAAGTCGGAAAGATCGTATTTACAAGCTGAACACACATGAACGCCACCACAATGTCGTAAATTGCGAGTGGGGAGCTCGGGATTTTCGTTAAGCCTCGGCGTGTCAGTGAGAAAGATAAATACTTGGGTATTTAGCAGTGACATTGTCGGGCTTTTCTATTTACATGAAGTAAGCTGATTCCCAGCAAAAAATACGATAGCATCATAATATAACAATATAATATATAACGATAAAGTTTACAATGACTACATAAATTAATTAAAAACATAAAAAAGCAACATACAACCAATGCACATTCTTTGCTCTACATTTTCTAGAAGTAAAAGTGCTATTTTGTGTAATTAATTTAGAGAAGGAACACCACCATCTTACTCCGAACAAAGTGACTTGAACGCATCTACCGTCGTAAACACGACTTCTCCCCTCGTAAATACGAACTTCCCAGGAGGACTTGAACGCACCATAAATTGTCCCAATTGAAGTATGCGCTTACTGTAAGTGTAACAGTAGTAAACTTTAAGTACACAACTAGTTCACAGCTACGTTTCTCATTTGTACTGCATCTGTACTACAAGTAAACTTATGAGTATACTAGTAGTTAATACTAGTAGTATATGAAAGTACACTTTGAAACATACTCTCAGTAAACTACTAGTTTATTGCAAGCATACTTGTTTTCTTTAAGTGAACATAACATCTCACTTATAGTTTACTTTTTAGATATTATTTTTGCACTTTAAGTATACTACTTTGTTCCTATTTAAGTATTATTTTTTTTGTTAAATACCTTTAACTGTACTTTAACTCTTTCCATTTTAAAAACATTTTATTTTAGCTTCATGAATCCTTTTTTATCAACACTTTAATGTGGTTAAGTTTTATTCAAAAAAAGGAAACATTTTAAACAAAAAGCTGAGAAAGTTGCAATTTTGCCAAAGACTCTGTCCGGATGGGATTCAGAACGATGATCAAACACAGGTGGAGTAGATTGAGTCCATAAACACCCCAAAGCTTCATAGTCCTCACTCAGTAAGGTTAGGTGTTTGTGATTTATATGCGAGCTATATTAAATCGGTTTGACCTGTTATCTGCTATATGAAGCAAAATCACACTTGACTAAAGCTGGAATCTAAATATTAGATGAAGCAATGCTGGAGTGAAATAAGCAGTAGTTTATATCTGTTTTGCGTTGTGATTGGCAGGACGAAATGAAAATGTTCTTGCTGCATTATTGTGTATATGAGCTGTTTTGACGCATGGACATCTGCAGCCAACGTCAATCCTGCCACTCTGGGTTGTGTAACACTTGCTTTGCAAAATGACAGCTGTTTTCCCTTTTTCCACTTCAGCATTGCCTTCTGCATGAAAAAATCTGCATGAGTCTGCAAAATAAGCAGCAGTTGCTGTCACTGACAGCATATACACAGCCTGCAACATATGATGGGGGAACAAACATCACTGCTAACAAATCAGCATAAAGAAAGATGAAACATAAATCAGGAGGTTAACATAACATGGTCCTTAGGAAGATTCCTGGGCACTTTACATAAACTGGGTGCAAACAAGGACAACTGTCTTTTGGAAAAACATAAGAAGAATAGGCTCTTAATGAAGTGTTTATCATATCTCTGTTAGTTTCGTTTGTTGTCTAACAAATAAATTTGTGATATTGCTTTTATACAACAATCAAGTACACTCTAAAAAATGCTGGGTTAAAAACAACCCAAGTTGGGTTGATAGTGGACAAACCCTGTGGTTGGGTTAAATGTTTGCCCAACCTGCTGGCCAGTTTTATTTAACCCAACTATTGTTTAAAAATTACTGTATTGCTTTCTTAAAACAGACCCAAAGTATGTTGAAAATGAACATTTATTAATGTTTAATGAATAATAAACAATAAACATTTATTAAATTGCTTATTAATAAATGTTCACCTTTTGATTATTATTGTTGCTTCCAGTAATTGTGTCTGATTTTTAATTTCCAACCTATTTTTGGTTCATTTTAAGCCAGACATATAGTCATTTTTAAACAATAGTTGAGTTTAATAAAGCTGCCCAGCATGTTGGGCAAACATTTAACCCAATCACTGGGTTAAAACAACCCATTTGCTGGGTTTGTCCATTTTTAACCCAACTTGGGTTGTTTTTAACCCAGCATTTTTTATAGTATATATGTGTGTAAATAAGTAATTAAAAACTAAGTAGTGTCCAAAAGACCCCCTTGTGTATGGAAGTACTTTTTATGCCACAAAAGGATGTGTCCAAGCCTTACTCATTCAAAAATGTAACAAACTAGCAATGACAGCTTGAGCAAGTTTTATAAGTTTTATATTGAATAACTTGCATTTTAGACAATGTTGCCAGTTACTTTATCTGTTTTTGCTTGGCTAATAAGAATTATTTCCAAACCATGTCACAGCAGATCCACTGAAACACTAGCTATGTTTCCATCCACCTATTTTTATGTGCATTTTGAGATATTGCATAAAAAACACTGAATGGAAACGCCAAGATGCGCATAAATTCAAAAAATGTCAAATAAGTTTTTTATGCAGTATGAAAACATGCACATAAACTGCGATGGAAACACTTTTATTGAATAAATTCCTTGATGCACATCAAAAAAGACATGACTTTGTGATGGGATGGCATAACTGGACCAACCAGCGGACTGATGTCATTGCACAGCATCTGAAATGCTTGTTTTAGTCATTCTGTAATGTCTGAGCAAAGTCTGTCGTTAAAGTGGTTCAGGATAATTTCCTACTAGAGGCGCCTCACATGATTGCGTTCACAAACACCAGGCATCTGAATGCAAGATAACATGACAGCGTTTATTGTTTTCAAAAATTATTATATACTGTACAGTGGCTTCTACTGGAGCAACTTCCATTTTTCCATTGATATTTAGTGCCAGTCTATCAGGAAGTGACGATTTTGTTCTCTTCGACTCACTGGATGAAAACAGCGTTTTATTTGCAAATGTTTTATGCAATATTCCAAATTTGCACACAAGTTAAATTCGCAACTTTGGATGGAAACATAGCTGTAGAGAAACACACAGTAGTGGTGTTTTTTTCCCGAATGATTCAATGTTTATGAACAAATCGGTTGGGCAAGCAATTCAGTTAATGAATCAATGGTTTTGAACAAATTGGTTGAGTGAATGACTCAATGACTTACTGGCATAACCTAAAGAAAGAGTTGAAAAATCCACACCACTATTGCACAAAGGAGTGATAGTCTAGAACGTGCAATTACAGACAAGATGAGTGATACACTCTTGGAAGGCTACCTGACCATTCAAGATTCGAGATCGACTAAATATTGGGTTATACTGTATTTCATAACACATCTTTGACACATCAGACACCTTGTCAGTCTAACAGTTTCAGGATGAACAGTGGACAGACCCAGCAGAAGGGGGAATGGCAAGTTACCACAAGCCTGACTGCATCTGAAGCTTGTTAACATTCCTCTGACAGGGTCGCGTTCTAGGCACTAATAGGGACTGATGTTGTGTGTGTGTGTTTGTGTGGCAGAGCTATGCTCCTAAAGGCCACCGGAACTCGACTAATAGGCCACAGAGGGACACAGTGGGCAATATTCAAATGAGTCTACATGTTCCCAAACGTGTTTGTCAGCCAGTTTAACACTCAACATCCTAAAGGGTGGCATTACTGGAGTAGTATCGCCAGATTTACAAAAGGTATATGTGTATACATACTGTAAACACCGTGCAATGACATTTTTCTTCTTTTGTTTTTATTCTGAACCTCTTCACCCAGGTCTGTAGTGGCTGGTGTACTGCTGTATATCTTTAAATATCTTAAATATCGGTTAGGCCAAGCTCACAAGATCTAGGTATCACATCATTGAAAGTAACTGCATCAGATGGAAGACTGCTGAGGCAAGGAATCATCCATTAGGATACAGATCCACTCAATCTTCATCAGTTAGAGTGACTGTTTTTCCATTCACTACCCAGAGTTTCAGCTTATACTTGGATATTAAAGCCCAATATACAGTTTAAATGACCATGTGGAACCCTTAGAAAATGGGTTGGAAACTGCCATGGCATCTGTCTAAAAATGTATTTCTCCAATCCATCACCCAAGTCTACGATACATTCTTTGCTACTCCACTTTGCTCCTCAACATAATCCTATGAGATTAGGTTACTCTCAAGTAACTTTCTTTATATGCTTAATTCATAAGTACCTTTATATATTAATTTTTAATTGATGTAACAACAGTTGCTTCTGCATTATAGACATAATTTTGAAAGAAAAAGGGGTCTTAAATATATTTTATTTAAAACTCTAAACAATGGCAGCATTGAATGACATGCTTTAAATGTAAAAACATTAAATTCTTAAATGCTTGTTTAACTTTGTAAATTACAGACCAATGGTTGGTATAATTGCAACAATATTTTTTTGTGTTATCACAGTTTTTGTTGAGGGCCACATTATGCCACAATTGCTCTCCATGACTTATTGAACCTGAAACATATTTTCTTTTAATGCTATCTGCTCATTCCTGTATTTCCTGGGAAAATTATTTATTTGTATGACTGCCGGAACTCAAATGTATACCGACTAACTGAATTTCTGAGAGTGTGTGAGAGAGCTGACCAGCTCTTTTAATGAGAGTTTGGCACCTCCATATGGTCACCACCTTCAATCATCCCTCACATCTTCATGAAAGTCCTCTCCTGCCAAGTGCACTGAACCGTGCCAATCAGAACAGACCCCATGCTGCTAGACGAGAAGACTGCAGAAGTGTATTAAACGCTAATTGTAAGTTGACCAGATTTCTGTAATGTGTAGTTTAGTAGTCCATACCATTGAAGTTTCCAGTGTTCGTTAAATTTCTGGTTTTGTGTATTGGAAAATGTAGTAGCGTGATGAACTGGGGTAAGACAACCATTTTATCGTCAACACACACTTGAAATGTAAAACCACATTTTTGTATGTACATTATAGATAATAACAAAGCAAGGTAAATGTTATTCTTTTTGTTTTGTGGTTGAGTTTGAATGTATTAGGAAGGACAGATATAAGAGAGCAAAATATTGATTTCATTAGCAATGATAACAGGTCCTGGGTGAATATTTTCAAGTAGATAGTGATATGAAGTCATCTGCCAGACTTCGAAGTATCTCTGAACATCACCTTCATCACTGTATTCAGCTGCATTGCATACCAATCACTTCGAAAAAAATCTTGTAAAAACACAGATCAGTAAAAAATTATAGTTGTTTTAGACAAAGTACATTAACTCCATTGTTTGCAATTACTGCTACTGTGTCCACCATCCATACATAGCATTCAGTACTTTTTGTAGTTTTATTTGTCTTCACAGTTTATTAATGTTTATAACTCATGAATAAATGGTTCACAGGTTCCCACTTTATATTAAGGTTCACTTTCACAGGTTATTAATGTTTATAACTCATAAATAAAAGGTTCACAAGTGTCCACCCTACATTAGGGTTCACATGTAACTAATACTGGGATTAGATTTTTCATTATTAATATCTCATCAAGTTATTGTTATTATCTTTTGTTTTATTTTCAAAATAAAGTTGGAATTTCATCTTTAAAAGACAAGAAATCAGTTTTTATACACTGCTGTGGATAGGCATCATGACATTTTTGGAGAGTATCATGGGTAAGACAGAAACTTCTGGTAAGCAACATAGTAAGAAAAGTGGCAGTCATGAGATATTAGTAAGATATTAATGAGAAAAGCACAAATACAACACCCTTCAGTCTAATTATGATAGTCAATTTTTGCTGCATCATGAAATAAACCAGGAATCTGAGTTAAATTAGTTAAATAAGTGTTAATAAATTCATTTATTAAGCATTTATAACATGTGAGTTAAAAACGGCTCACTATTTGGCAGGTATTGCATTAAAGTCGCCCTTTTTATTCATGCAGTTATAACTGCATTATTAATCTTGCGTTATGTTGGGATTCAGGGGGGTTCTGTTATGTTAGTTTTGTAGGGTACCACTGTGGTGAAGAGTAGAGCCTGTGGTTAGGTTGAGGATGAGCTGCAAAACATTTAAGACCATATATGTTGTTTGATTACATATATGCAAGTATGTAATGACAGTCTCTCTGATAGTTATAATAGCATGTGTTATTTGCTATGTAACATTTAACCAAGATCTGAATGTGATGTTTATGTAAATTAACTGTATGTAATTAACATTATGATGAGTTGGGAAAGGGATGCTGGTGACGGGATTGTTAATGAGAGACACCTGTGCACCACACTGGCCTTGATCCGCTTCCATGGCTCTCAGCCCCGCCCCACTTGTCACAAAAATTTTATGTTCTACCAACTTTAAAAAAATGAGTTAGTTTACTTAAATATTTTGAGGTAATACATTTCCTCAAATGTTTTGAGTATTCTGAACTTATTGGGTTTTACAGTGTAGTTTTCAACAGCAGATAGCACTGTGTGCTTTAGAAAGAGCCGTACTCTGCTTGCTTCCAATTCCTTACACACACTGGTGGAACTGGTGCTTCTCAAATGGAAGGCTGCATCCTACCGATGCTGTGTCATTCCTAGTCCAGTCCTTCGGAGGCTTGTAGACTAGAGTCCGCATTAAATGCTAAAATGAGACGGTCTAGTAAGAGCACATGGCTATGTCATAAATGTTTCCACCTCCATAGTCACTGCACACTATATAATATATATAATTTATTATTAATAACTATATATAATTTTCGAAAAATAAAAATCTTTTACAAATCTTTATATTAACTGGCTTTCTATTAAAGGGGACCTATAATGCTCCTTTCACAAGATGTAATAAAAGTCTCTGGCGTCCCCAGAATGTGTCTGTGAAGTTTCAGCTCAAAATCCCCCACAGATCATTTATTATAGCTTGTCAAATTTGCCCCTATTTGGGTGTGAGCAAAAACACGCCGTTTTTGAGTGTGTCCCTTTAAATGCAAATGAGCTGCTGCTCCAGCCCCCTTTCAAGAAGAGGGCGGAGCTTTAACAGCTCACCAACAACAAAGCTGGAGAATCTCACACAGCCAAAATGAGGATTGTCAGTAACGGTGTTCAGCCTTACATTGTTCAAACCGGAGTCGACATTGATGGAGAGACTCAGGAAGAAGTTATAACTTTTAGAATGAAACTGGACGTTTCTGAATGGTTAGTGGATAAATTGATGTAGTTGCTGTGGAGTTGATTCAACTCATCCACTAGCATGTGCCGTCATGTTCATCTTTTGTGTTGAATTGTTCCTCGTTTGTGAAGCAGTCCGGTGTAAAATGACGGCATGACAACAACACTCTACTACAACAACTCTTCCTCTTCTCTAAAGCAGCCCAACATGGCCCCGCCCCCTTTGTTGAGTGTTCTCGGGGGCGGGATTTATGTAAATTTCAGGGTTAGTGATGTCATCAACACGGAAAGAAGCTCGTTGTAGTCCCTACCAGCCGTTTGTTGTAGTCCTTAAAAAGTGATTTCTTTAAAAGAAAATATCTCCCTTTGCATTGAATTTTGAGCGTTGTAACTTTGCAGATGTTGTTTATGCTCAAACAGCAACATTACACACTAACTAAAGTTAAAAAAGTGAAATTATAATCAAGGACCCCAAAGGATTGTGGGTGATTTAAGGTCACAAAGGATACATCTGATGCGTCCTTTAAAACAGGCCGAAAGAAGGACGCAAAACGAAGGCTGCCTTCCAAGGATCCTTTAAACTGAGATGGTCTTCAGCGATATTTGATGACGTGGCAGTCGAGATATGCAGCCTTCATAGGATGCAACCTTCCATTTGAGAAGCACTTAACATCACACATCAAGGCCACTGGATACTGTCTGAACCGCAGAGAAATGCCAGTCAGGCTGTTCATCAGGTCAGGGCCTCTAAGTAGATGATCGCTCAATCTCATTCCCTTGTATCTGGCAGAGCAGTTGAAGACTACACAAAATTTCCCTGGCTTGTTTGAGTGATGCACCCTGTGATGAGGGATGTACCTTCTTTTCCTTCATCGATGACTCCTTCTGTATCCCCGTCTCCTATTACCTCCTCCACAAACTTCACATAATGTTCTTTGTGCTCCCGATTATACACTAATCTCCGCTTGAGATGTTGAAATCTCACGACAGAAAGAGGCTTATTTTCTGAAAGATAGAGTCTTTTCTTGAAGTGAAGGGGCATTTTCAAGTTCTGATGTTGTCCTCTAGTTTATTCAAGGATACACTGTCCTCTTGAGACACTACCCTTACGTTTTCATCAGTATCTTTGAAATCTGACTCCAGCACTTTGATGACTTCAGCTGGTGTAACAGAAGGAATCTCCTTGATAGATACTCTGTGACACATGTTAACACCACATGATGCATCAAAGAAAGGCGTGATTTTGAAGATGTTAAAATGATAGTTTTAAGAATATGTTTGACATCGCAAATATGAGCCAGATGCTGAATGTCCTAATGAGCTCAGACGAGGACAGTGATGATGAAACTGATGACCAAACTGAACCCTTCCAAGCTCCAAAAGGAAACAAAATTTGCTTTATTTTATTCTTCTGTAATTGTTACTCTGATATCAGGAGAGTTTTATATTATTGCGACAGGAAGAGATCCATCCATGTTAGATATAGATCCGGGTTGCTAAAGACCCAAATGTGTAATAATGATTGGCGAAACATTTGTGCATTTAAGGGTTAAACCATGAAATTTACTCAAATAACTGAGGGTTATATACAGAGTAGGCATAAAATTTAGTCTCAGACATGTGCTACGCCTAAATGGTGCTACAGGTATGAATTCTACCCAGGAATTAAAACGGATAAAAACAAGGAACAGCTGTGATTGAACAAATGAACAGGTGTGGTGATATGGAGAAAAAAATCACTTTGCCAAATGGGCAGAAGCCAACTATGAGGAAGCAGAGAAATGATATATAAGAGAGAGACAGAAATGGAAAAGGAAAAACAGAAAAAAAACATGCAGGTTACCTAAGTGGAACCTGAAGGCTTAGTTAGCTGAATTGTCTGTGTGCGCTGACTGGGTGCAATCGCAAGTCACAGACAGCTCCACACTTTTTGCCGGTTGCAACGTAACTCCAGCCTGTTTTGCCTGCCACAGGTATTAGCATTAAATCCATCATCTTTTAACCCCACACCAAATCTCCAATCTCTTTTTCTGGCTCTGTATGTTCAGTGGTTGGCCCACGCAGTCAATTCACCCACACACATAATAAGTGAGACTATCGCTTGTTGTATTGTTTTTTGGTAACACTTTAATATGGCGAACAATTCTCACTTTTAACTAGTTGCTTATTATCTTGCATATTGGCTGTTTATTAGTACTTATAAAGCACATATTAATGCCTTATTCTGCATGACCTTATTCTACATCCCTTAATCCTACACCATACCTAAACTTAAATGCTACCTTACTAACTATTAATAAGCAGTAAATTAAGAGTTTGTTCAGGCAAAAGTTGTAGTTAATAGTGAACATGTTCCCATACCAAAGTGTTACTGTTTTTTCCTGTTTGGCACATCTTGCACTTCTTTGCAAAAACATTCTGGATCTGTTAAATTGCAAGGGGATCTCCTGTGCACGGTCCTCTTCAGGTCCAAGTTAAGTGTCTAAAAACATGACACTTTGAAGTATATAATTTTAAACTATATTATTTGTCTAAAGTGTGTTTTTTTTTTCGTAAGAAACCAGTTGAGCTACAGGAAGAAAAAGAGCATCATTTTCTTTTTTTGGGTCAAAGAATGTTATCGTTGACTTAAAATACATTAGTGTTGTGTTTTTGAAAACTAAAATGTTGTTTCACTGCACAATGTTTACTGCATACCACCAAATATTTTGCAGGAAGAGTGTCTGCCAGACATCTAATGGAGTGCAATTACCATACATGGCTATTTGTGATGAGTGAACTAACTGAAAGCATACACTGCTGTGCATTTTGCATAAACTTAGACTAAGAATATTAACACCCCAACCCAAACAAATCCTCTGCCATTCCTCCTTGCAGATCCTCTCCAGTTCTGTCAGGTTGGATGGTAAACGTTGGTGGACAGCCATTTTTAGGTCTCTCCAGAGATGCTCAATTGGGTTTAAGTCAGGGCTCTGGCTGGGCCATTCAAGAACAGTCACGGAGTTGTTGTGAAGCCACTCCTTCTTTATTTTAGCTGTGTGCTTAGGGTCATTGTCTTGTTGGAAGGTAAACCTTCGGCCCAGTCTGAGGTCCTGAGCACTCTGGAGAAGGTTTTCGTCCAGGATATCCCTGTACTTGGCCGCATTCATCTTTCCCTCGATTGCAACCAGTCGTCCTGTCCCTGCAGCTGAAAAACACCCCCACAGCATGATGCTGCCACCACCGTGCTTCACTGTTGGGACTGTATTGACATGCATTCTCTGTAAAGCTGCTTTGAAATGATATGTATCGTGAAAAGCGCTATACAAATAAATGTGAATTGAATTGAATTGAATTGTATTGGACAGGTGATGAGCAGTGCCTGGTTTTCTCCACACATACTGCTTAGAATTAAGGCCAAACAGTTCTATCTTGGTCTCATGAGACCATAGAATCTTATTTCTCACCATCTTGGCAAACTCCATGCGGGCTTTCATGTGTCTTGCACTGAGGAGAGGCTTCCGTCGGGCCACTCTGCCATAAAGCCCTGACTGGTGGAGGGCTGCAGTGATGGTTGACTTTCTACAACTTTCTCCCATCTCCCGACTGCATCTCTGGAGCTCAGCCACAGTGATCTTTGGGTTCTTCTTTACCTCTCTCACCAAGGCTCTTCTCCCCCGATAGCTCAGTTTGGCTGGACGGCCAGCTCTAGGAAGGGTTCTGGTCGTCCCAAACGTCTTCCATTTAAGGATTATGGAGGCCATTGTGCTCTTAGGAAACCTTAAGTGCAGCAGAAATGTTTTTGTAACCTTGGCCAGATCTGTGCCTTGCCACAATTCTGTCTCTGAGCTCTTCAGGCAGTTCCTTTGACCTCATGATTCTCATTTGCTCTGACATGCACTGTGAGCTGTAAGGTCTTATATAGACAGGTGTGTGGCTTTCCTAATCAAGTCCAATCAGTATAATCAAACACAGCTGGACTCAAATGAAGGTGTAGAAGCATCTCAAGGATGATCAGAAGAAATGGACAGCACCTGAGTTAAATATATGAGTGTCACAGCAAAGGGTCTGAATACTTAGGACCATGCAATATTTCAGTTTTTCTTTTTTAATAAATCTGCAAAAATGTCAACAATTCTGTTTTTTTTCTGTCAATATGGGGTGCTGTGTGTACATTAATGAGGGAAAAAAATTAACTTAAATGATTTCAGCAAATGGCTGTAATATAACAAAGAGTGAAAAATTTAAGGGGGTCTGAATACTTTCCGTACCCACTGTAAACACACACACACACAGGTTTCTGTGTCACTGTAGAATTAGGACAGCACTTCAGGCTTCGTTATAGAGAGAGAGAGAGAGATAAAAAAAAAAATCCTTAAAGCTTCCATGCTTTCTTCAGCACTAGGACGTGATGACGGCGTTACCAGGGCAACGCCATCAGTTTCCACAGTAACAGCATACAGAGGTGAGATGAGATCATTATTTAAAAATATTATATCTGAGCACCTCTGATAGAACAATAATTATGGTTTATAACCTCACTGTGTGCTGTTCAACATTCAGACTGTAATATTACATGAGATGAATCGCGTCCTTGCACACAAATATCCAAATAATCAGTTGGTGAAGGATGTTTTCTATGCAGCAGCCCATAGAATTACAATTACTTTTCATCCCTGGTGGTGATTTCCTATTTCATAATAGACTGTGACAGTGATACTAACAAGAGAATGAGAAGCACTTGATAAAAAGTGAAATAATCATGAAGAACTGAATATCAGCGACTGACAGAAGAAAGAAAGAAAGAAAGAAAGAAAGAAAGAAAGATCTGATTTATAATGTATTTTATTTTATAATGTATTATGGTTTTCTCTTAATAAAATATTTGGTAACACTTTACTTAAAGCCTTTATGTATAATGCATTATAAAGGTATTCATAATGAATATTATAATGCATTATATCTCTTCATAAATAATTGTACAGTTAAAATGCATTGTTATATTTGCAGGCTTCTTTTTACATCTGAAATTGGTTGCTTGTTGTGTTTTAATGCATTATACTTTCTAAAGATGTGTTAAATGAATAGATAAGTATTATAACTGTGGTTACAATATGAATGCATTACAAGACATAATTAATGCATTAAAATACTTTTATAATGCATTATATATATATATATATATATATATATATATATATATATATATATTTTTTTATTTTTTTTATTTTTTTTTTTTTAGATGTTTTGTTATATAGAATATTATTTCTTGTAGCGTACAGCCGATAGTTAACATTTTATAAAAAAACATACAAAAAAAATCTAGCAAGAATGTCATGCTTTTACATTACACCTTGAAATGCAATGAAATAGAGCTGTTCTTTGTACAAGAGCTTTAGAATTACCCTGTAATGATAGAAAGACCGAAGAAGAGAGGGTATGAGTAAAGTAGCTTCTTTTCACACAGTAGAAGAGGATTCCCATTCATGTCGAGCCACAGAGGTGATGCACAAAGCCTTATCAGTGTGGGCAGAAAGGCAGCGGTCATGGTGCACTGCTCTTATTGTGACACTGCGCCGCTCTCCCAGACACTCAGACGGTGTGAATACTGCTGTGTTCTGCTGTGGAGACACGCTGGGCTTCAGGGAGAAGGAACATTCGCAGAAGAAGATTTTCCCTTGTGAAAAAGAAGTACACTTTGAAATACTTTTACATTATGAAGAATCTACTCAAGTGCAAACTGAATGTTATGCTTAATTGCATGTTATTTACAATTAATTGAAAATGTATTGCTTTTTTTGCCAACTTAAGTATAGTACTTAAGTATGTCTTTGTATGTAATTTCATAATTAATTTTATTGTCTTTGCAATACGGTTAAAATGGATGGTCAAATGTACTGACAAGTATATGGTAAACTAAAATATACGGAATTATATTCCATAAATTTTGGAAAAATAAATATGTTTGTAATTTATATTTTCATCATTTGTAATGTTGAAGTAGTAATTTAGTACATTTAAAATACTTTAAATGTAATAGCAAATAACATAGTTACTTTACATGTGCTTAAGTATGTTAATGAACACATTGACATAAGTGTATACTTCTGTAAAGCAAAGGATAATGATTTAAAATGTGTTTAAAACAATTAATTTGACATTTGTCTGTCTATAGTCTGTGGAGTAGCAAGTAAGTTTTTCATTGTACTTGATAGCTTGTACACATGACGATAAATGACTTTGACTGTCATTATTATAAAATGAAATTTTTTTTTAAAAGTTGTTATGTTGCCTTCACATGCTATTGGAATTATCGTAAATACAAGTTTCCCAGTTAAATAGTGGGAATTATTGAGTTTCCGATAGCACGTGAAGGCAGCATTAATGTCACAGTTATGGTCAGTTTGTAATTTGTTTTCAGTAATTGCTGTTTTCCTGCCTGTCTGTGTTTGTCATTCATTACAATATAATCATTTGATTAATCATTCTCTTCAGCTGTTATCTGTTCACAGATCATTTATTATAGCTTGCCAAATTAGCCCCATTTGGGTGTGAGCAAAAACATGCCGTTTTTGTGTGTGTCCCTTTAAATGCAAATGAGCTGCTGCTCCCCGCCCACTTTCCAGAAGAGGGCGGAGCTTTAACAGCTCAACAACAACAAAGCTGGAGAATCTCACGCAGCCAAAATGACAAAAGTTTTCAGCCTTACATTGTTCAAACCGGAGTCGACACTGATGGAGAGATTCAGGAAGAAGTTACAACTTTTAGAATGAAACTGGATGTTTCTGAATGGTTAGTGGATAAATTGATGTAGTTGCTGTGGAGTTGATTCAACTCATCCACTAGCATTTGCCGTCATGTTCATCTTTTGTGTTGAATTGACCCTCGTTTGTGAAGCAGTCCGGCGTAAAATGACAGCATTTACAAAAACAACTCTTCCTCTTCTCTAAAGCAGCCCAACATGGCCCCGCCCCCTTTGTTTCTTGTAGTTCTTTAGATTATTAAAATGTTCCTCAATCTAAGAAAATAATGGTTCTTTTAAGAACTGTTCACTGAAAGGTTCTTTTGGGAATCCAAAATGGATCTTCTACAGCATCACGGCAGAAACCCCCTTTTGGAACCTTTATTTTTAACAGTGTAGACTGTAGTTTCACTGCTGGGCTTCTGTCTTGAGAATGCTGGATGAAACATCTTCTGCTCATATCAGCTCTAGTTAAGCATGAGCTCATGAATAAGTGCTGGCTAAAGACTGCAAATGACTCATTCTCCAGAACTCTTTCTGCTGCGTGTCCAGAGGGACAGGCTGGGTAATTGGAGTCTTACCAATGAAGAAGAGCAGTTAAGAGACTGAAAGCTTCTACAAAAGACTGCATACAGCTGATGATATAGAAAATTAAAGAGCTAAGACAAGTGACTAAGACAAGTTATCCTCATTCTCATATCCACTCTGGTCATATAAATAGCCTTGACTTGCAACAGTGCCTCATGGTGGGGCTTGAAAGTGACAGAAATGATCTTTTCTTCATTAATCGTGAGATATTTGCCCCTTTAAATTGATTTCCAAGGGCATTTTTTACTTCCTTTTTTAATCTTATTACATTTTACCAGTTTTGTACTTGGTGTAGCCTACTTCTGCCATCTGTGGGAAGAAAATAACTGGTATCAGTACGGTTTGAACTGTCTTAACAGATACGTATATGTAATACGGAATATGTTAATACGTAACTTTTGGTGCTCTATTGGTTAATAAAGAAAACTGCATGTGTCTTGCTGAAGAACATTGTAGCCGGAGTTACTTCTCTCTGTTTATGTCTCCGAGCTCTCGACTCTAATACATTGCATAAACAAAGTTCACACAGTTAATATAACCTTCAAAATAGATCTTTACAAAATCTTCATCATGCATGCTGCATGCATGCATCAGATCATGTAAGTACAGTATTTATTTGGATGTTTACATTTGATTCTGAATGAGTTTGATAGTGCTCTGTGGCTAAAGCTAACATTACACACTTTTGGAGAGATTTATAAAGAATGAAGTTGTGTTTATGAATTATACAGACTGCAAGTGTTTAAAAATGAAAATAGCGATGGCTCTTGTCTCCGTGAATACAGTAAGAAACGATGGTAACTTTAACCACATTTAACAGTACATTAGCAACATGCTAACGAAACATTTAGAAAGACAATTCACAAATATCACTAAAAATATCATGTTATCATGAATCATGTCAGTTATTATTGCTCCGTCTGCCATTTTTCACTATTGTCCTTGCTTGCTTACCTAGTCTGATGATTCAGCTGTGCACAGATCCAGACGTTAATACTGGCTGCCCTTGTGTAATGCCTTGAACATGAGCTGGCATATGCAAATATTGGGGGCGTACATATTAATGATCCCGACTGTTACGTAACAGTCGGTGTTATGTTGAGATTCGCCTGTTCTTCGGAGGTCTTTTAAACAAATGAGATTTATATAAGAAGGAGGAAACAATGGTGTTTGAGACTCACTGTATGTCATTTCCATGTACTGAACTCTTGTTATTCAATTTTCAATTCTATGGCACCTTTAACCCTGGTTGTGTCGAAATATGCAATGACCGTTGTAATGACACTCATTTAACGGGAGATGATCCTTCAATATGGCCACGTCACATCTCTAACTCAGTCTGCAATGCAGGCAAACCTAGCAGACGTGAAATTATGTTATCAGAGCAAACAACAGTAAATGTAATTTTTAAACCTACAAATGTGTATACACAAGTGTACCTTAAAGTTATTCAGGAAGATCACCTCAGGAAGTTTTCTCTCAGGAGAAGAGAAAAAAATACCATTACCAATCCAGTTTATTCCAGTTTGGCAAATCAGCAGTTGGTTATTATAACCCAGCAGGCTGGGTAGTGTAGTTCCCACGAAAGGTGTTCCTAGAACTAAGTTCGTTCCCAGTTCCTGCAGTGCGAACATGCCAAAAAGTGGGTACTTCCGCCATTAGTTCTAGGAAATATGAAAAGGTTCATGATGAAAATGAAAATGTCACGAGGCAAGAATGATAATGAAGTGGCTTGGAGATCATTACTTTGAAATGTTGGATCCGTGGCCAATCAACTCCCTGCATATGAATGCTATGGTCAGTCCTCAAAAGGCGAGTCGACAAGCAGAAGCTTAAGTGCAGGTATTGGGTAGGATTAAGGGATGTAGAATAAGGTCATGCAGAATAAGGCATTAATATATGCTTAATAAGTACTAATAAACAGCCAATATGCAAGATAATAAGCAAATAGTTAAAAGTGAGAATTGTTCCCCATACTGAAGAGCAAACATAAAACCATTGAAATATGGTATTTTTCCTGCCATCTCATATTTTTATCCATCATGTCTCATTAAATTTTTGACCTCGGGCTAGACAAATATTTTCAAAAAAGATATCCATGTTCAATTTCAAATTCATTTAACCATAATAACAGTTATGAACACAAGCACAGAGAAAAACACTCACAGTCTGTGCTATTGTCAGTGTTTTCACATTAATGTTTCAGGAATCTGTCAGACCCCCAAAGAACTCTGGTAATGATGATAAATGGTTCTTATGAGGAACATGAGACTGTAGCACTGCTGCAGTGTGAACAGATACTGGCTAGAAAAATCATTACATCCTATATTTAGACCAAAAAGATCATAAGAAAATGTGGTGCAAATGAGAAGTTTCACTGCAATACTCACCCATTAATATTTAACTGCTGAATTATGCATTATTGCACTGTGTATACTCGCACACAAATTATTGATTTGCAAAACTGCATGCAATGACAGGATGTTAGCAGTGAGGTTTACATTTACTTCTCTTAAGGAGAGACCTCTGTACAAGGGGCAATTGTGACGCACTATATTTCTTCTATAGTGTAGAGTGATGACAAGGATTCAGAGCATGACCAGTAGAGGTAACTCTCTGCCTCAGGGAAACAATATGCTTTTGAGGAAGAAAATCACTTTTTTTCTCTTGCAGGTTCAGTGTTTTTCTTCTTCTATGTAGTTTTGATACATTTAAATTTAAACTTGGTTAAAAGTCAACATGAATGAATGGAGTTGATTCATCTCTAAAGTTAAAAAAAGTGAAATTGTAATCAAGGACCCCTTTAACAATACTTCAGCAGCATTTATTAATCTTAGTTAATAATTGCAGCATTTACTAATACATTAAAATCATTTGTTAATATTAGTTAATGCACTGTGAACTAACATGAACAACCAGCGAACAGCTGGATTATTATTAACTAACATTAACAAAGATTAATAAATACTGTAACAAATGTATTGCTCATTGCTAGTTCATGTTAGTTAATACATTAACTAACATATAACATATAACTAACAACTAACATATAATATAAATAGATCTTTTTTTTATATAATTTATGTTTATATTAATATTATTATACTCTAGTAATAAGTTATACTCTAAATAATAATAATAATAATACACTCTAAAAATAATAATGACTTGTTATTCCTCGAGTAATTAACACGAGAGAAGAACAGGGTTCCCCGACAAAGACCAAAATTAAAAGTCTGCCAAAATTTAATATCTAAGTGACCAATTATTCTAATTTGACATATTTTCAACACCATTGCATTCTCATAGGCTATATTACTTACAAATGAACACTTAAAAGAAGATGCAAGCTTTCATTTCAGTGATCAGCTGCACAGCTGAACTGGAGCAGAATATTGCAGATTACTAGCGCCATCTAGTGAAAGATGTAAATGAACACCCAAAGCATCTACCTGTCCAACATGACAGCATGAACAATAATGTCATCGATAACGTCATCATGAATAGTGTCGTGGAACTCAGAATCAAGCATTGAAAAGTGTATTTGAAAACAAATCACACACTTTATTTTCTAACTGTGTGAACGCCTTGGCAAGTACATGTAACAATCTGACATTCGTAAAATGTAAAAATCTCACATTTAAAACTATAATTAGCACATTATGCATAAATCAGGATGTTATGTCATGACCTACAGTACATGTTGTATCTTCAGGAGGACAATTTTTGTTTTGAATGACAGAATCTGTAACATAAGCTGACACTTCCACAAACAGTATGAGGCACATAAGAAAGATGTTCCCAAGCTGAAAAAAATGTGACAATACATGAAAGACAGCAATCTGAAGTCATCACTTACAGCTTGGTAGTCCATTTTTGTCCTGCAACATCCTCTCTTTTCTCTTATCTTATCAGAGGCATTGCAATTTGGTCTTTTGTGCAATTTTGACAAGTGACCTTGTGTGTCTACGGTCTATTCTGGGTGACATTTGTCAGATATAATCAGAGTTCTGGAGAAAGCTTGTTATTTCACATGAAGGATGAACAATTTCAAATGTACTGAGTCCCTGAAGGGACTAATGCCTCTTGTGACTTACGACTTTTGCCTCGACTCCTAATTACTGCTTATTAATAGTTAGTAAGGTAGTTGTTAAGTTTAAGTATTGGGTAGGATTAAGAATGTAGAATATGCACTGTAAAAAAAAGAATTGTTGGTTTAACTTTAAAAAGTTGCCTGGTTGGTTTAAAATTTTGAGTTCATTAAAATTAAAATGTGAGTTAATTCAATGAAGGCAATTGGCTTAATTAAGAGAAACTCAAAATATGTTATTTAAACCACATTAATTATTTAAGTTGAATTATTTAAGTTGAAAAAAATGTTGTGATAAATCATGGAAATATTTTTTATAGTGTGGTCATGCAGAATAAAGCATTAATATGTGCTTTATAAGTACTAATAAACAGCCAATATCCTAGTAATATGCATGAAAATAAGCAACTAGTTTATAGTGAGAATTCGACCATAACTAAACAAGAACAACAAAAAACATTTCTTGTAATGAAATATTAAAAAGTAAAACACGATCAGAAACTAAGATAGAAACCAACATGGAAAATATAAGTTACGTTTTCTGGGTTAGATACTATTTAAAGGGATTGTTCATCCAAAAACAAAAATTATTATCATTGACTTACTTTCATGTGTACATGGAAAACATAGCAGATGTTTACTTATGTCTGAGCAGCTCTTTTCCACACAATGCAAATATGGAGAGACTGGACACAGTTGCTGTCAAACTTAAAGGTGAAATATCATGAAAATCAGACTTTCTTCGTGTTTAAGCGCTATAATAGGGTCCACAGTGCATCTACCAACTCAGAAAATGTGAAAAAGAACAACCCAGTAACTTTGTTCTGGCAAGTCTTTCTCTGCAAGCATGTGAAAAAATGAGCCGCTCAGATTTCGCTCCCCTTAAGGGGATCTTATTATAATATTACCGCCCGTTAATTCTGGAATATCCCTTTAAGTGAAATCCACACATTTGCAGTATACCATTAAGAAAATTGAATCTCTCTCTCTCTCTCTTCTTCTCTTCTTTAAAACTGACTTTTCATTTTTCCTTATTTAATAGCTATATTGAACACAGTGACAAAACTTATCCCAACGCTTTGGTCTCTGTGTATCAGACACTTGCAGTCTGGATTTCAGATCCAATTAGATGTGCAGCTCTGCACTGGAGGGTTTATATGTGTTCATTAGAGTCAGTCAGAGGAATGCCCTCAGAACAGATGGTCCCATTAAAAACAAGTCTCTATATTTCAAGTGCAGAAAGAGAGAATGCATTGGAGGACATGACTTGTATAAGTGTAATAAATGTTTATTGTGTATAATAAAAAAATGTATTTGAAAATTCTTCCAGAATGTCTCGCAGGACACATAAGATTTTATGCAAACCTGAGCATGAGTGTGTATTTATTATTTATGAATTTAATATTATATTACCAATCATAAGTTTGGGCTCACAAGGCTTCATTTATTTGACCAAATATACAATAAATAAGCAATATTGTGAAATACTATTGGAAAAAACTGGAAAAAACTAAAAAATGCTGGGTTAATAACAAACCAAGTTGGGTTGAAAATGGACAAACCCAGTGGTTGGGTTAAATGTTTGCCCACCCTGCTGGGTAGTTTTATTTAACTCAACTATTATTTAAAAATGACTATATGGCTTAAAATGACCCCAAAATAGGTTGGAGATTAAAAATCAGACACATAATTACTAGAGGAAACAATAATAATAACAAAAGGTGAACATTTATTACACTCTAAAAAATGCTGGGTTAAAAACAACCCAAGTTGGGTTGAAAATGGACAAACCCAGCAAAAGTTAAATGTTTGCCCAACCTGCTGGGTAGTTTTATTTAACTCAACTATTGTTTAAAAATGACTGTATTGCTTAATTAAAATTAACCCAAAGTATGTTGGAAATTTTACATTTATTAATGTTCAATGAATAATTATTAAACAATAAACATGTATTAAATTGCTTATTAATAAATGTATATTAATAAACTATTAAACTATTAAATTTATATTAATAAAATATTAAAGCTTATTAATAAACATTCACCTTTTGTCTATTATTGTTGCCTCTAATTGCATCTGGTTTTTAATTTCCCAACTATTTTGGGTTCATTTTAAGCTAGCCATATAGCAATTTTTAAACAATAGTTGGTTTAAATAAAAACTACCCAGCAGGTTGGGCAAACATTTAACCCAACCGCTGGGTTAAAACAACCCAATCGCTGGGTTTGTCCATTTTCAACCCAACTTGGGTTGTTTTTAACCCAGCATTTTTTTAGAGTGTAATAAACAATTGAATGAATGTTTATTCTTTAATTATTATCCATTAAACTTAATAATAAATGTTCATTTCCAACATATTTTGGGTTCATTTTAAGCAACAATGCAGTAATTTTTAAACAATATTTGAGTTAAATAAAACTACCCAACAGGGTGGGCAAACATTTAACCCAACCGCTGGGCTAAAACAACCCAATTGTTGGGTTAAAACAACCCAGTCACAATAATCTGTGATTTGTTAATTCTCTTTAAGCTTTATTTAACTGACAAGTCCAAATAAATGTTTTTGCCAATGTTTTGTACTGACCAACGTAATTGTATTTTGTAAATATAAACACATTTTGATTTTGATGACTAACAGACTCCAAAAGAGTTGGGACAGAGACATGTTTACCACTGTGTCACATCACTTTTCTTTTAATCACACTTGTTAATCATTGAGGATACTAATTGTTGCAGTTTTGCAAAGAGGATTTTTTCCGAATCTCACCTGATGGAAGACAGCTGCTCAACTATCCGTGGTCATCATTTCTCCTTTTCATAATGGGCTGTACATTTTCAATAAGAGACAGATCTGCAGATGGTGAAAGACCTAAATTCTTTGCAATCTTGCATTGAGAAATGTGATTTTTGAATTGTTTGACAATTCTCTCATGATTTTTGGCACAAAGTGGTGAGCCGTGACCCATCTTTGCTTCCCTCACCTATTACCAATTCACCTGTTTCACATGGAAAACAGTTTAATTCGGATATTCTATAGTCTTTTCACTTTTATTTTGCCTCTGTCCCAACTGTTTTGTTGTGTGTTGCAGCCATCAAAATCAAAATTTGTTTATATTTACAAAATTCATTTAAATTGGTCAGTGGAAACAGTGGAAATCTTGCATAAATGCATATTAAGAAATATCCCAACTGTGTATTTTAGTTTATGTTAAACTGTAATTTATATCCAGTGAGCAAAGCTGAATTTTCAGCATCATTACTCCAGTCTTCAGTGTCACATGATCCTTCAGAAATCATTCTAATATGATGATTTGATGATCAAGAAACATGATTATGATTATCAGTGTTGAAAACAGTTGTGCTTCTGTAATATTTTTGGGGAAACTATGATACAATTTTTTTCAGGATTCTTCGATTAACAGAAAATTTATTTGAAATAGAAATCTTTTGTATTATAAATGTCTTTACTTCATTTTGATCAAATTAGATGCGTGTTTGCTGAGTAAAAGTGCAAATTTGTTTTATTATTTATAAATAATACAATTTTAAAGAGGAAAACAAGTTGAGTAAAAAGTTGCATTGAGCAAATAAAAATAATTTTGAATGCCTTAGTATTTTGTGTGGCAGGCAAAGAGAGTTTTAAAAGAGTTAAAACCTGATTAAGGTTCCTTAATCAGGTTTTAAATGAATTTCTTAGACTTTTTGGGCCATAGTTTAATGATCTAAGCGCATGGTCTGAAGCGCATGCTGCACTTAGGACATGTCAGAATCCACTTTTGCTAGTTTAATGACAGGAAAAATGGTCTGCACATGGTCCAAAAGGCTTGTATCTATTCTCTTAATGAGTCATGGGTGTGTTTTGGGCGTAACATGCAATAAACAAGCCGGATTCCACCAAAGCATTTTTATCTTTATGTACACTATAATAATCTTTTACATTGTAATCCCTTTATTTTTAATATTTGGCATGTTTGTGTGCTGCTGCATGTGTAATAAGCAAAGTGTACGCGCGTTGTGCACCCGCCTATAGGCGGATATTTCTAACGCGCACTTTAAATAACAAAAAAGTTGTTTTTTGTTGGTCAATGGCACAGTCATTTTCAGTTCCTCAAAATAGCAATACGCCAACAACGCACCTGAACACACCTCATTTTCAGACCAGCACACCCATGGGTGAACAGATGGGCGTGAGGGCATTTGCTTTTTAAACAACATGGTTCTGGATGTGAAAATTATAACTGCATGGGCTGAAACTAGCAAAAAACACTAGCTTCGTGCCTGGTTCTGCATTGCACCGGGTGTATGATATGGCCCTATGACTCTACTGTCCACTACTGAACATGAAACATCATGAAAGCTTATCTGCAGTAATACAGTTAACATTGTTTCTTTGGGTGTATGGAACCTGGCATAAAAAAACAAAAACAAAACAAAATAAATAAATAAATGCAAGCCTTGCTCAAAGCTCATCACACTTTGCTAAAAATTGTTATACTAATAATTTGGTGTGGTTAAATGAAACTGGCAAGGAAGGCGTGAATGGGCCGTCTGATTCGGGGACAGGGATTGTCCTGTGGGGAAAAACACTAATCTGGACATGCAGCATCCCATTTCCTTCAGGCCTGTGTGCAGTCAGCCGTCGAAAGCGTAACAGCTGCCAGAAGCGTAAATGGATAATATTAGCACGCAAACGTTATTCAATTGAACACAAATTACTTTTCACAATTACTGTGATCCATATGGCACAGAGCCCGACGCAAACCATTCCAATGACCAATAGACAACAAACACAATCATTCCTAAAGGAACAGTTCACCAAAAAAATAAAAATTCTGTTATATGCTCATGTTCATGTTGCTCCAAACCCATGCTGGTTATATATATACAGTACAGTATATATATAAATACATTTTTTTTGCTTCATCGGAATGGGATGTAACTTGGTGACTTTTGTCGCATTAGCTATGTGAACACACAAAAAAATCATGGACATGATTCGGATATATTAAAGGGTCGTAAAAAATACTCACAACATAGGAAATTAATGGAAAATATGAAAAAATACAAAAACCCTTGGCAGTACAAACTATAATTCAGCCGCTGTGCAGAAAAAAGTGCTCAGCATTGAAGGGGTGACACACTAAACTATCAAGAGTGCAAAATAAACAGAAGAAGCCCAGTGTGACCCCTAAACGAAGAGGACCAGAGGGTTAAAAGAGTTTCTGTAATGTTGAAGTTTTTGTGGTTACCTCTGATACATAAAAGTGTGGGAATGTACTATTTGTCTATATCTATTTTATTTTTCCTGTATCTTACTAAAGGGCTAAAGGTCTAGAGTCCCTTTTCAGACAACGCAATTTGCAAGACCTGTTTCCTGTTTTGCTGTCAGAGGCGAAGAACGGGAACCAAGAACTGTCTGCTTGCATAACACCCACATACTATATAAAGATCGAGAGACTTAGAGAAAGACTTTTCTTCTTCTTTTCTGCTTCCACTCAACTCTACTGATCAACAATAAAGAACATTGATAGTCTCATCTCCACCTCAGGCTTTTGTCTCTTCCTTCGAACTGGTCCAATAAAGGTAAACACTACATTAACACTAAGCAATGACTGCGCTAATGTCAGAGACATTAAGTAATATCTTACTTGTTCATTAAATGTACATGGTAAATAAGTTTTGTTAGCATACGATATGATAGCTGTTGATTTGAACTGAAATAGATAAGATTAATTGGTTCTAGAGCTACAAGGTAGTTGGAGGAACTTAATTTTGTTGAGTAATCAACTTAAAACATTTTATGTTACAAATTAAGTTCCTCTAACTCAATGTAGCTTGTTGGTGGGATGTAAATTCACTCAGTTGTCATAAAAAAAAAAAATGATGCAAACTCTGTTTGTTGAGCCAACACATTACTTTTAGATTTTATTCTGTGGAAAATGAGTATTGGAAGCATAGATATTATCGAAAAATCGATATTTTTGACAACACTGCATTGCACTTAGTTTATTATTTCAGATGCCTTTTTAAAAGATTACACTTGAAACCGAAGTGGCTGGGAGTGACTGCATTACACGCCACTGCTGAAATACACACGCATTTGGCGGAGTTGGCAGATGTTAATGTCAAGCCCTGTATAGAATTATACAGTGCACAGCATAAATGAGTACACATCCTCTGAACAAATTCAAAAGATGTATTTTCTTCATGATCACTACTACAATTCATGGAAATATGCCAAAACTAAAATGTATTAAACATATACATAATAAAAACTGAGAAATATATGTCATTAATAGCCATAAAATAAGTAAATTAGGCAATTTTGTTTAAATTAAAGGTGCCCTCGAATGAAAAATTGAATTTATCTTGGCATTGTTAAATAACAAGAGTTCAGTACATGGAAATGACATACAGTGAGTCTCAAACTCCATTGTTTCCTCCTTTTTATATAAATCTCATTTGTTTAAAAGACCTCCGAAGAACAGGCGAATCTCAACATAACACCGACTGTTACGTAACAGTCGGGATCATTAATATGGACGCCCCCGATATTATGCATATGCCAGCTCATGTTTCCCAACATTATAAAAGGCATTAGACAAGGGCAGCCAGTATTAACGTCTGGATCTGCACAGGTGAATCAATCAGACTAGGTAAGCAAGCAAGAACAATAGCGAAAAATAGCAGATGGAGCAATAATAACTGACATGATCCATGATTAACATGATATTTTTAGTGATATTTGTAAATTGTCTTTCTAAATGTTTCGTTAGCATGTTGCTAATGTACTGTTAAATGTGGTTAAAGTTACCATCGTTTCTTACTGTATTCACGGAGACAAGAGAGCCGTTCGCTATTTTCATTTTTAAACTCTTGCAGTCTGTATAATGCATAAACACAACTTCATTCTTTATAAATCTCTCCAACAGTGTAGCATTAGCCGTTAGCCACGGATCACAGCCTCAAATTCATTCAAGAATCAGAATGTAAACAATATAACAGTATACAATACTCACATAATCCGACGCATGCATGCCGCATGCATGATGAACACTTTGTAAAGATCCATTTGAGGGTTATATTAGTTGTGTAAACTTTGTTTAATGCACTGTTCAAGGCAAGCACGAGCTCCTGTGGTGCGGAGAGCACGAGAATTAAAGGGCCAGTAGCCCTGAATCGGCGCATTTATAATGATGCCCCAAAATAGGCAGAAAATGAAAAAAATGAATAAAAAAATCTATGGGGTATTTTGATGCTGAAACTTCACAGACGCATTCAGGGGACACCTTAGACTTATATTACATCTTTTTAAAAAAAAGTTCTAGGGCACCTTTAATGTCAAGCCCTGTACAGTGCACAGCATAAATGAGTACACTCCTCTGAACAAATTCAAAAGATGTATTTTCTTTATGATCTCTACTACAATTCATGGAAATATGACAAAACTAAAATGTATTAAACATATACATAATAAAAACTGAGAAATATATGTCATTAATAGCCATAAAATACGTAAATTAGGCAATTTTGTTTAAATTAAGGATTGCAGAAATGAGTACACCCTAGATTTAATTCAACAAATGTATAATATTCTAGCACTTAGTATGCCCTCCATAACTTTGAATTATACTGCTCTGACCCTTCTTGGCACGGAGTGTACAAGTTCATGACAAATTGTCACATCAGTCCTGTTTAACTCCTGGATGATGAGCTCCTTAAATGCCCTGATCTTTAATGGGGAGTGTTGCTCAACTCGTCTCTACAGAATCCCCCACAGGCACTCAAGAGTGTTAAGACTGAGTTCAATACATGTCCACAGAAGGTTTTTCACCCTGGGAGAATGCATATCCTCATTGTCATGTTGAAAAAATGCCCAACAATGCAGGGAATGAGGAAAGGGTAACATCTTCTGTTTCAGGTTTGTGTATTAAATTACACAGTGGTGTGGGAATTCATGACCAGCATTGATAAAGCACAACTCCCTCACACCTTCAGCACTCAGACATCCCTATATAAGAGCTTTACTACCACTGAACTTTACTGTGGGAACCAGGACAACTTCTCACTGCACTCCTCCTCTAGCAACACCAGAACATTTTGGATGCTGTTAGATCCAATGAGACCAAGAGTATTGATTCCCAGAATCTATATTTTGTAAATATGGGCTTTGGAAATGGCTAACTGACTTTATTGTGCTTTGGCTACAGTAGGTAGTTCCAGTGCATGTCATTTCTGCAGGCTGCATCTTACTCTGTGAGATAAACACTCACTCTTTTCATAGCTTTTACTGGCTCTGAGACACTCGCTTGGTATTTCTCCTGCTCTTTGTCTAGCAAAAAAATCCCTCATCCCTAAATGAAAGCTTAAAATGAAGGCCTGATTATGTCACAAGTCCATTTTGAATCGTTCTCAGACTTAATGCTGACAACAATGGAAGCACTTAAAAGCGAACTGATTTCAGGTAGATCCTCTTATACCACTGTCCTCTTAGCACAGATAGAGGACAGTGGTATAAGAGGATTACCAAATCATTGTTTTAAGTGTGAAAATACAGCAAAAGTAAGAAATTCAAAATGGACTTGTGACATAATCAGGCCTTCATTTTAATTGTCAAGAAATGACTTCTCTTTAAATGTTTTGGTTCAGCATACTTACCTGTTGATCAAACATTGCCTTAAATTTACACCATAACATTTTTATTTTGTTTTATTTAGTAACTTTTAGGAGGGTGTACTCATTTTTGCTACACAACATTTTATCACCTTGATAAGAAAATCTTATTTTCCTGAATCATTTTGACATGCTTCTTTAGTAATTGATTAAGCAGACTTGCTGGAACATTATATCTCTAAAGAACCCTAACATGTCCTCAATTGAGTAATTGCTGATTTTCAGAAGTTTCAGAGGGGTGTGTACTCATTTATGCTGTGCACTGTATATGAAATTACATATAAAGATTGGAACTTGTACTTTTTAGATCAACTAAGTACAATTAAAATAAATTTAAACTATAAAACATTTTCATTTTGTTGTGATTAACATGCAATTAAGTGTCTGTAAACATTACAAAGTATAACTTCTTTTAAAGTATATTAATTCCAAAATAAGTATTCTTTTTAAAAGTATGCTAAAGTGAATGTATTTTTCACAAGAGATCTCATTCAAATTTGAAAAAGAGTGGAAAAGAGCAGCACTGAAGATTCTTTAAAATTTCTGAGCAGAATATGGCTTTAATATTAGAAAGCACACTGGATCATGAGAGGTTTGCTTAATTGTCTTTTTGAAACAAGGTAAATTTAATCAGTTACCAAATATTACGCCCTGCATACAGTGGTGTTGATGGTGCGATAAAATCCCACTCTTCCTGTCCTTAGGCCTAATGACTTCAAGATTTAAGCAGCCAGGACACACCTAATAGCACCCCCATACCCCAATGTGAGAGAAAAGCAGACGATTAATGAAGATTTTAACGCTGTCGTTTAGAATATGCCAAGTTCATTGTTCCTTCTCAGTCTCCCGCAATAAAAGCTTAAATGAAGCGTGCTTACTGGGGCTAAGCATTCGTTCTGAGTAATTGGTGGCGTCTTTGAGAGCGCTTTGAACCAGCTGACCTGAACACTCAGCCCTTGTTAGAGAGGCCAGCCGAAGGGAAGTGAGCAATGCACCTTAAACTGTGAGAATGAGTTTACATCAGGACCGTAAAACTGCTTGATTCTGAAGAGCTCTGAATGAGAAACATTTACATTTTTATTGAAAGAAAGTGACATTTTTCTTTGCTGATTCATGAACTGGATGGGTGTGTTTATTTTATGATAGAAAAGAAGAACATTTGCTTTATAATCATGTATTGTATGAATTAATCTCCAAAACCCCATCAAATCAAATCAAAAACCCCTAATCAAATGAAAAATGTTGAAACCTGTTAGTTTTGATAAAGATCACCTTCAGAGCATAAAAGTGCCCGAAGCCAAAGATAAACTCATGATTATATTTATTAAATTAAATTAAAAGGCATTTGAAATAAATTATGAAAGCATGATTAAAAAAACTTTTTTTTCTTTGTTCTTTCATAATTTATTTTTACATTTTATTTCAAATGCCTTTTAATTTTAACCCTTGTTCTAGACAAAGACTTTGAATGTTAAATTATGAAAAAAACATCATAAATATTAAATAATTATATTTATTAAACTATAATATTGTGAATACAGTAATGTAAGCATAAACATAAACGGATTAATTTGATTTATAGTTCAGTTCTGGTGTCATTTTCACCACAACCAACCATTTTGCCCTAAATATTTTTTAGAAGTTAGTGCCTTGTGAAAAAGAAGTGCACTTAATTGCACTTAATTCTTATAATCTTAAAATTATATATATATTTATTTAAAGTCCCTGTTATATCATGATGTTTTAATAAAGCATACTTATATTTTTAAATGAACTAAATCGCAACTTCATCATTACAATCATTATGTGTAATTACAAGTACATTTAAATACATGACATACAAGTATATTTTAGTTTACATAAATGATTGTCAGTATGTTTTGCAGCATACTTTAAACATCTTTCAAAGACAACAGAAGTTTGAAATTAAATAAAGATGTTCTACTTAATTCTTAAAAATAAAGGTTCTTTATTTGCATCCATGGTTCCACGAAGAATAACATCCATGGAACCTTTCTATTGGACAAAAGCTTCTTTATAGTGGTAAAAGGTTCTTTAGATGTTATAAAATGCTCTTCACACTGGTTCTTTAAAGAACCGTTAAGTAAAAGGCTCTTTGGGGAACCAAAAATGGTTCTTCTATGCAATCACTTTAAAAACCCTTTATTTTTAAAAGTGAAAAAAAAAGCACTCTAAAGTTCAGCTAAGTGTGTTTAATATCAATTTAAACTATAATAAATTTTTACATGCAATCATTTTACATGCAATCAAAATAAATATCGCTTGTGAAGAAAATAGTATTATACTTACATTTGATATTAGCAGGCTCTTGACATTAACATACCTCTCAGAAAGAAGAGAGACGAGAAAGAGCAAAAGTTAATTAAGTGGCACAGGAAAAATGCCAGCAAGTGAAATAATGTTTTTCAATACAGACCCCTCAGGATTCCATATTTGGAAAATATGCAGTTTAAAAGGGTAACATCCAGACAGTTCAGACGTTCAGACAGCTCAGGAAAACCATCAAGAAAAGATTATTTTTTTTGGTAGGTGCTGCTATTATCTTCTGTGCTCAAATAAAACTGCAAAATCAATACAAACTGCTTGAATCTATCTATCTATCTATCTATCTATCTATCTATCTATCTATCTATCTATCTATCTATCTATCTATCTATCTATCTATCTATCTATCTATCTATCTATCTATCTATCTATCTATCTATCTATCTATCTAATCATGATAGATAGATCAAATATTTTGTGTCCACATTTTTAATACATCATGCCCACATAAAAATGTCTTTTTTATTCATTTGCCACAAGGTGGCAGCACATGCAAACATTTTCCCTCATCGGTACTGAAGAAGGATTTCCTTTTAAAATCTTGTTGCTGTAATTTTGTCCCTGTCGTTCATGATCATTTCAACATGAACTTTCATCAGTGGAACCACCATCTGTATACATTCTCACTGCTTCCACTCCAAAGGTATTATTTTTATTTATTTATTTTTATTGAAGTGTCATTTAGTGTGGAGTATTAACATCATATGTTCCTGTTATTCCTGTGTGTGATTCCAAGCTAAAATATTTGTCTAAATATGTTTTTAAGATTAAATGTGATTAACAGCGTCATACAGAGACAAAATATGCTTGTTGCTTGTAATATCATTAATAATTCAGTGCAGGTTCTTCTCCTCTTCCCCTGTTTCAGCAGATGAGTGTGTGTTTTTGGGAACGAGTCCAGATCATCCACTGGCTCTCCAGGCTTTGGCCCACAGTCGTCCTTAAGGAATATGGCCACATGCTTTTACAGACACCATTTGTGAGAAAACGGATTTCAGGGCACGACTCAGAAGTGACACTCGGTTGGGTGATTTGCCAAAAGAAGCTCCCGTTTCTTCGCAATCCGACCAATAACCCCAGTGACACACACACACACACACACACACACACACACACACACACACACACACACACACACGCACACACACACACAAAAAAAATCTTTAATTAAAGTTGGCATGGACACGAAGCTGCGATAGTCTTTTCTTCTCTATTGTGATGTATATCTGAGTGAAGCGGCTTCTCGAACAAGAACAAATGTAGGGCGGGGCTTGAATTTGTCCACTCGGAATTGATTGGATGGTGATCTCACGTGAGTGACAGCTTGTTTTAAGGAGAAGAGAAGAGATGTCGGAGGGGGAAATGATTATTTAATCAGTTTGATTAAAGAATACGAGGGTACATGAATTAAAAAAAAAAAGATGTGCATGTATAAATAATTTATAATAAACACAGCAATATTCCATAAAAAATAAGAACCGAAATCTTTCTTTCTTTCTTTCTTTCTTTCTTTCTTTCTTTCTTTCTTTCTTTCTTTCTTTCTTTCTAATTAATCTTCTCCATAATTAAATATGCATTATATTCATATCAGCCTATTGTTTTTTTTATTTCATGTTTTTATTTTGTATTGCATATAATAATATATTTTATTAATTTATTTAGACTAGACTAGAGCAAAGCGATATTCACCTATCATGGAAAAAGAGGACAGTGCTGCGCGTAAGGGGAGGCGGGAGCGGGCGCCATGACAACGCCCTCAAACCAATAACGTAAAGCGATGAAGGACGTCGTAAATACTGCCTGCTAGATGTTGGAAAGAGTCGGTTGCTGTGGCTCGGTGTTAGTGCTGGAGATCAGCAGTAGTGTGTGTGTGGAGACCGCGCTCGATCAAACTCTTGCTCTCAGCAGCTCGGGATGAGATTCAGAAGTCTTGCACATATAAACGACTGATTCATATAAGAGACTGAGAATTAGAGGCTTGACCACTGCTTATGTCTCTCGCTAGGTTGCTAACTGGCTGATCTCCTAATGGAAAGAGCATCTGAGTTTGTCTGATGTGAGTATGTGAGCCGCTGAGCGTCTGGGATACAATGTTGTTTTTCGTGTGTCTTTTATCGGAGCGTTTGACGCGCGCTACAGAGTAACAGCAGCGCGAGCGCTCCAGCCTGAACAATGATTCAGAGTAACCGATCCAGAGACTCGCTCCTGCAGGACTGACTGAAGAAACTCTCTCAGGTTTGTTTCCAGCTTTTTTCCCCTTCACTGTCCTGTTGAGACGCCTGGCGTTCAGTCAGTTTGCGTTTCGTTTCTTAGTTGTAGTGAATTTAATTAATACAAAAACTCTTGTTTCTTGACACAATCTGCATTTTTCTATTTTCAAGTCATGGAAAACCTAAAAAAAAAAAAAATGTCTTGGAAAAGACATGGGAATTTCTTCTTTTGTGATTTAGTATTGCTATAGAGCATGCATGTCGACTAGAAGAGTGTAATATCCAATGCAAATACATCAGAAACGCCTGAAAAGTCATAGAAATGCATTGGTTTAAAGCTGTAGGAGACCATGTTGTAAAATAAAATGTCTTTTCTTTTCTTGTTACGCAGAATGAAAGTCTAATTGAAGACTTATAACACAGACACTGATGTACCCATCATGTCTTGCTCTCATCTTGTATTCAGAAACAGCAGAGCTCAGGAGATCATGAAGTAGGTTTCAGATTTCTTGGCACTGATCTGACACTTGAAATAACATGATAGGATTCAGCTGCTGACCTCAGAGCAGTCTGAAAGATCTCTGGATTATAATGTGATTTACTAAGCATTAACACACGTACACTTATCGATCAAGCCAGGACTTTTCAAACGTATGGGTAAATGTTGCATTTATCCTGTTAAACGGGACAAGAGTATAAAGATTTTAGGTTGTAACTGGTTTTAATATCAAGTTTTAACATGGTTTTTAAATGTCTTTTAAGTTCACTAGTTAGTTTTAAGTGATCCTACCGTCTGACAAATTAACAGTAGTCTTGACAAAAAGTATTAATAAACAAGACTGTCAAACAAAATGCTGTTTAAAATCATTTTAATTGCATTTACATTGTGAGGACACATATATTATTTTTATTTTTTTCCCCCCTAAAAGCAAGCCTCTGTTTGAGAAGTTCTATTGTAACCTGATCATTCATTTGTCAGGACACCGAGAGTGAGAAAGCCACACCTGCATGATAAACCGCAGCTCACAACACCAAACTCATTGTTAGACATTTTATTAAGCCTTTTTTTCTAAAGATATGCATCTTGCGTAACCCTCAATATGAAAAACAAGGCGTCAAGCCTTTATAAATGTGAGTTTTCATTCACCCTCCTAATGAAGTGAAGACTTCATGTTGGTGGCTGACAGAAAAAAGGGGTAATTGTGAACACAAGGCACACATTGTGTCGGATTAAACTGTAGCATTTGTTCGATTGTCTCTGTACAATACACTCATTTGCCTAAAGAACTTGCTTACATTTGGATTAGTGTTATTTCTCTGGGAGTTGCTTTAAAAATATCAAGAACGAAAGCCTTTAGAGAAGCTAGAGGTGTCATAACCACATCATTGAGCTTAAGATTCAGGTGTCATTTTTTGAATGAGAATGTGGTTAATCATTAATGTAGAGTGGTTTTTATTTGTTATTGTGTGAAAGGAAATTTGTTTCCATTCATCATTGTCTGCGCGGGTTGCTGGACTGAGGCGGCTCAGTTGTGGATGACTGTTTTTGTGATCAAACATTATTGACTCCTGCAGTCGATAACCTTGGCAACTGCAGTTCTTCACCCGAGCGCCTGCAGCTCAGCATGTGCGACGCTAATGACAAGGCCATTGTGAAATGCTTAATGTAATGGGAATAAAGTTAACAAAATGCACTCCGTACAGTCTCAAAGTAATATGGATTAGAGCTTGGCTGAAAAAAAAGAAAGAAAAAGTTTTCAAACTCTTCAGCTTTTGACCTGATGTTTCGGGACATGCGTATGAACAAGTGAAAACATGAATTTTTCAAATACTTAAGAGAGAGTTATTCACTTTGCTTCATGACCATGTGGTCCTTTACAGGTGTCTGAATGATGTCACATCCTGTCACATGATACTGATCCAAAATGGTCCCTTTATATTGGTTACTCCGAATGCCATCAATGAAATTAATTTTTCCGGACATTCTTTCCCATAACAAAGCAACGACTTCTACACATAATTTTAATACCATTTTGCACTATGTTGATATATGATGTTATAAAATCATGCCAAAATAAAACGTATACATTTATTACATTTTAAGATGTTTTAATCACAAATGAAATGGCTGTATTGGCCTTTGGACGGTTAAACCGAATGACCTTTTTGACACTTCAAAATCTTTAAAATACCGTTATATGAAACAAAATATAATTAAAACCTTTTGGATTCAATAAATGAGAGCTAGTTGTACTACCTTACATAGTTTTGGATGTCATATCTTTGTTTTTTATTATTATTAAGGCCTTTTGGACAAAAAAAAAAAAAAAAAAAAAAAGACCAGTCACATCATTGACCCACCTACATATTTTTCTAAAACATTTAAAGGATTAGTTCACTTTCAAATTAAAATTTCCTGATAATTCACTCACCCCATGTCATCCTAGATGTCCGTGTCTTTCTTTCGTCAGTCAAAAAGAAATGAAGGTTTTTGATGAAAACATTTCAGGATTTTTCTCCTTATAGTGGACTTCAATGGGCACCAAACGGTTGAAGGTCAAAATTACAGTTTCAGTGCAGCTTCAAAGAGCTTTAAACTTTACCAGACGAGGAATAAGAGTCTTATCTAGAGAAACCATCGGCCATTTTCTTACATAAATAAATTATATATTTTTTAACCATAAATGCTCATCTTGAACTAGCTCTCTTCTTCTTCTTCTCTATTTGAATTTCAGCAGTGTAGACACTGCTAAGTGTATTACTGCCCTCCACAGGTCAAAGTTTGAACTAATTGTTATATACTTGCACTAGCATATTGTATATGACAATTTAGTTCAAACTTTGACCTGAGGAGGGCAGTAATACACTTAGCAGAGTCTACACTGCCGGAATTCTAATAGAGAAGAAGAAGAGAGCTAGTTCAAGATGAGCATTTATTGTTAAAACATATAACATTTTTATTTTTTATTTTTTTTAGAAAATAAGCAATGGTTTCTCTAGATAAGACCCTTATTTCTCATCTGGGATCGCTGTAAACTGCAATTTTGACCTTCAACCATTTGGGCTCCATTGAAGTCCACTTTAAGGAGAATAATCCTGGAATGTTTTCATCAAAAACCTTCATTTCTTTTCGACTGAAGAAAGAAAGACCTGAACATCTTAGGTGAGTAAATTATCAGGAAATTAATTTGAAAGTGAACTAATCCTTTAAACGTGAAAAACTTAGTCAATATTGAGTTCTACTGAATCAAAATTTTGAATTGATACACTGAAATGAACTGGTTCATGGACTTATCACATTTAGCATTTTTGACATTTTAAACGAGTTCTACCTGTCTTAAGACATCTGTTTCAACACCTATTGCTTGTCTCAACTAGCAAAACAAGGAAGTATTGTGACACTATAGTCTTTAGGAAACTTGATCAACATGAAACGGCATTTGCTCTCAGTTATCTTATTTTTCTGAGAATGAAACTCAATATTAAGTAAAAAACAACAACAAAGCACTTGATTTTATCCCATTGGAATGTGAAAAGAGGGTGTTCTATACCAGAATAGGTCCAGGTGATTGAAGAAAGGAGGGGTTTAAAAAGTAAGAGGGTTTAGTGATGTCAGCCAAAAAAGTTTCAGAGGGCGGATCCTCATTATGATTCTGAAGAGAAGCATTCATTTTACTTGGACTAATATGCACTGATGTATCATTCACAATATAACCAGGAATGTGATTTAAAAGTAAAGAGTCAATTTGGATTTTACACTGACTTCAAGGGGAAAATAAATATATTCATCGCTAGATTCATAATGTAGCATATATCGGGAGCAAAATCCAGTGCTGGCTCATTATCTGTTCTCCTCGGAGCCGGTTTGTTTATGTGCGCTGACTCTTCTAAGATACTGTTCAACCCTTTGTTTTGGCTCACTCTGAGCTGCTTTTTGGTGTTAAGCGGTGTTCAGGGCCTTCAGGCCTGGGCTTCCTATTTTCCTATCCCGTCTGAGCGGGGGGTGAGAGAGAGGAGATACTTTATGGGTAATGGAGTGGTAATTCAAAACTGAGGCCCATGGGAAGGATGAGGTTTGTTGGAAACAAACATTTCATCAGTGAAGTTAGAGTGAATGTGTCTGTTTGTGAACGGACTGATTATTGTTTCCTAAACTTGTTGTCTTGTGTACCTCCAAAGCCCCATTATTATGGCTCAATTACATTTTAATTAACCAAACCATAAATGAGAAAATCATTCAGCATTGTCATTAATTGAGCAAGCTGCACAGTGTCTTCATATAGGCGATACCCATAAAGTCGTGCAGTTTTCAAGTTGCCTTAAAGTCAATGTGACTTGTGGCAGTGTAATTTGCTATGTGTAACTAATTTTACCTCAGTAATTTTACCAACTTCAGTGTGAAACTGGCTAATCCATGAGAAAAAAAAGAAGGGTTTAGCTGTGGGACATCATTTTATCCATTAAGAATTGATTGGATTGTGAAGTGTCCATTGCATACATTTGGAATAATATTATTCACCGATTAAGAAAGTACATAGGGTCAGTTTTGATGTCACATTAATGGGTTAGTTCACCCACAAATGAAAATTCTGTCATTAATTACTCACCCTCATGTCGTTCCAAACCTGTAAGACTTTTATCTTCAGAACACAAATGAAGATCTTTTTGATGAAATCGGAGATTTCTGTCCTTCCATTGACTGCCTATGCAACCACTTTCAAGCCTCAGAAAGGTCACTCTGAAAATAAGGTGTTGGCTCAACAACAACAAAAAAATAAATAATGCAACAGTTTGCATCAATTTTTTTGAGTGAATTTACGTTCAACCAGCAAGCCATATTGAGTTAGAGGAACTTAATTTGTAGCATAAAGTTGATTACTCAAAAAAATTAAGTTGCTCCAACTAGCAGAGTTGTAGCCCTGGAACCAATTAATCTTATCCAGTTCAAATCAACAGATTTAACATGTATATTTAACGAACAAGTAAGATATTACTTGTCACTGACATTACTTCATGCATCTACTCTTCAGCACAATGATAACCACAAAAACTTCAACATTACAGAAACTCTTTTAAATGTCAAACATAACAGCATTAAACACTAACAGGTCTTAAAAACAAATAAATTAACACACAATTTCAACATTTATTCTCCTTATCCAGTCTAACGCAAAGCATGCAAGTTATCAAGACATAATTTCATTAAATTACTACAATGTATTTAAAAAAAAAAAAAAAGCCAATTAATGCATAAATTTGTTTAAATTACAAATGATATTAAGTTGATGTAATGATCATTATTATGTCAACAAAATAATCGTAACTTAAAAGGTTTAATTAAAACGATAAATAAGAATTATTTAGTTGCAACCATGCATTTTTTTTTAAGTTGTGTTAATAGGTCCCCTGTATTACTTTTTAGACTGAAGACATCCATTTGACTTTACTGGTTTAACCTCAATTTTATGAAGTGACACAAGGCTATGTTTGTGCAAAAAACAAACAAACAAACAAAAAACATAATTTACCACTTTCTTTACAAAATATTAATCTCCAAAGCACATTCACGTAACAACGTGTGCTTTCATGTCAACACATCACGCATGTGTCATGGTGCTATTGTGAACGAGCATTGGAGATTAATATTTTGTAAATAAAGTGGTAAATTTTTTGCACAAACAAGGCACTCGCGTCGCTTCATAAAATTGAAGTTAAATCACTGGAGTCACATGGAATACTTTAATGATGCCTTTACTGCCTTTCTGGGCCTTGAAAGTAGTAGTTGCATTGACTGTCAATGGAGGGACAGAAAGCTCTCAGATTTCTTTAAAAAGATCTTCATTTGTGTTCCGAAGATGAACACATGTTTTAATGGTTTGGAACAACATGAGGGTGAGTAATTAATGACATAATTTTCATTTTTGGGTGAACTAACCCTTTAACTACAAAAAGGGAAAATTGTGATTTTAGTTTATTTTAAATTTGTAATTTTCTGTTTTGTGAGTTTAACAAAGCAAGATAAATCTCCTCTTGGAGATAGAAAAACCCACTGGGAAACACATACCCACGGTTTGGGATTATTTTTGTGTGTTAGCGTATTAAGGCTTTTAGTGGCATTCAGCTTGAAATATGAGAAGTTGGTCATTTACCAGAGTGACATAAACCATTTGGAAGCCTTGTAAGGATATTTGAGAGAAGTAAAATCAAATTCCGCTGTCATTTTCGGTTTGCGTGAGACTTGATCTGAATCATACCCCCACAGGCTTATCCTACTGAAGTCTGAAATGAGCCCTATAAATGTCAAAGTGAAAGAATCAGCAGGAACCTTTGCGAAGTGCTTTAGTTTTCCCCACCAAACCTTTCAACATGTCATTCATTTAAAAGAGGCCCCTGCCTCTTGAAATATTATGATTGAGTTTCCGTGACTGTGGGTGGACATAGACTTGACTGCTGGAGCGAGAACTCTTTAATCTGGTTCGGTGTGAAGCAGTCAGCCCGTGCAGTGAAGCTTGTTTGCTTTCGCTCTGCCAATCTGTACTCAAACCAACGGCGGTGCATCACATGGAGCACGGCTTTCCTTGACTGCCTCATTTTTCCGGAAGAAAAATGCACACAGTTTATCTTTGTCTCTGCTCAGTGAGTGAAAAACCGGGGATGTCATTCTGTTAAATGGCACGCAGAGATCATATCGTGTTCAGTTGTTTTATGAACGTTCAGTAAATCTCGTCCTCTGTAATAAGCAGTATGCACATTCTTCTTATCTAGATCTGTGTTAGCCTCTTCCTTTCGCTGCATTCCAGATGAGTTACTTCCCAGGTGTCCACCCCTTAATTGGTACTATTTGCGTGCTAAATCAATCTTTCCCTCCACTTATGTCTTGTTCTCATCATAGTCTGCAGTTATATCTGTCCGATGTCCATGCCTGTGGAACATGAATATATACCACATGTCCAAAACACAAGATTGTACTTGTGGTTCATGGCTGTGATGCAGTAAAGCCTTTTGGCTTCAATATGTCCCTCTCAGCAAGGAAAGAAACTGTGCTTTTCAAATAATGTCATGGGATCTTTGTGGATTAAAAAAAAAACATATTTTGTTCCATAAAAATGAAGCCTATTTTTAGCACTATTAAAATGTTTCACAATGTTTTGAGATGAAAATGAGATTTGCAAATAAATAACATCAAAAGTTAAACATCCAGGCAGTGAGCATTTGCAGAAAATATGTTCTTAATTGTCAGATGTCAAAAGGCCAATCCTATTGGCACTAACCAATGCAAATTACAATTTATTTGCATCTTAGTGTCTTTGATTTTGAGTAAAAATATGACATGGTTTAGTTAGATTTGCCCTTAAACACTACTGTCTGATAAGGATGTTTCAGAACTGATACGAGTTATAATTTCTGGTGTAGATTTTCTCTTCCACCCCCCAGCAACTCAGATCTCACTAGGTCAATTAAAATGCACAGAAATTCGTCAACATGCTCGCTAATCACACTGACTCGTCTACTAATGAGCAGAGCTCTCGAAAGCCATTGCTTTTAATAGGCATGGTGTAATGAGCTTTAATTGAAAATGGCCCATTTGCATGGTAAGCGGCCATATAAAGAATTTGATGCTAAGGGTCTGATTTCCGGCATGGTGGTAATGCAATGTAGCAGCCTGTTTTACCATAGCATAATAGTGACTGAATATTAGCATAGCACCACATGCAGGTGTCTGCGTCATATGCCTGATTTGCACGGATGTTGATGTGCTTCATCAGTATCAGTGACACCCCTGTGTTCGATGCATTCGCATGGTGCTCTATACAGCGCTGCTTCACCTCCCCACATTTCCTTGGTGACACCAGGCTTTTTCAAAGAGAAATCTTCAAAGAGAGATTTAAAACTTACCAGGGCAACTCTGATCAAAGGTTAAACTACGCTCAGCACGACTCTTCTGGTAATACACAGAGGAGTGCATCTGTTTGAAAGTAGAAAGAGCCTAACTTGATTTGCAGGTGTTAGAGCATTTGCTTTTATTGTTGACGAGCAGTATTATAGACTATTTCTTTAACGTTGTTTCAAAGAGGCTTGCTTTCTTAATGTTTGCACACTTTTTAAACACTGATATTTTTAAAATCCACGTTATTTTTATCCGTAGTTGTTAGGAGTTATTCTGAGGGAAATATGAGCCAGCACAGTCTGGTACAGAGTGTCTCGCCGTTTATTGGTCTGGCAGAAATCCATCTCGTTACAGTTCGGAAAGCAATGCATTCGCTCAAATGACTTGAACATTTCCAATTTGTTAAACATTTTGAAACAACACACAATCTTGGTTTTGCTTAGAGGTTTATATCTTAGGAAAGGAGAAATTTCAGGTTAGGAGAAATGGAAAGTAGCTGTTCAAATAGTGTAAAGTTGTCTTTTTTGTTCCGTGCTGTAGCCTTGGTAAAATTCAACTTAATGTAATATGTTTGATGTTTCTGTGTGCTTTTTTGCAGGCAAGCTTTTAAGTGCATTGGCACGGTGCACTCCAGAGCAATGGCTATGAGAATGTCTTAGCCCAGCAAGCACTTGCAAGGGGGGACTCTGCTTGTTTCTCCCCCTATGGAAAGTCCAGGTGATGAGTCGGCACCAGTGATGGGGATCCATTGAGTCCTGTCCCTGACACTATTCATTGCCCTTTCCCCCTTTACCCTTTACCCCTGCCCTGACTGGCCAGTGCACGAACATGCTGCGCTTCCTCCCTCTCAAGCTTGGCCGTTTGTACCGGTGTCTGAAGCTTCTCTTTGTCTTGGGGCTGTTTGTCATCTTGCTGATGAACACGCACAACCTCTTCGCCTCATTCCAAAAGAACGAACTCACCGACCGAAGGTTCATCAACCTCAACAAGTGCCCAGCCTGCTTTGGCACCAGTTGGTGTCGCAAGTTCATGAATGGACAAATATCTTTCGAGACATGGGGTCGCCTTCGCTTCCTGGATGTCTTCAATGTGAAAAACGTTTTCTTCGCCCAGTACGGGGAGCCTCGTGAGGGTACGCGGAGGATCGTACTCAAGCGGTTGGGTTCCAACCAAGAACTTGCCGATATCGACCAGAAGATTTGCAAGCGGGCAACAGGTCGGCCTCGTTGCGATCTCATCCAGGCCATGTACAAGACTGAGTTTGCCCGACTTAATGGGGATGTCAGACTCCTAACTCCAGACGTTGTGGAAGGCTGGTCAGATCTTGTTCATTGTCCGTCCCAAAGACTGCTGGACAGAATAGTCAGGAGGTACGCTGAGACAAAAGACTCTGGAAGCTTCCTTCTCAAGAACCTTAAAGACACAGAACGGATGCAGCTGTTGATGACTTTGGCTTTCAATCCGGAGCCCCTAGTGCTTCAGGTAGGGTTTTTCATGTTGTCTATTAACCCATCTCTCTTTGACAGACTCCCTAGGCCTGTGATATATTGTCTGTGTTATAAAAGCCAGATCTTAATGTATGCTCTTGAACTGCCCTTGATAATTCTGCCAGCGGAATGGAACCTGTCAGTTTGGTGGTCTGCAAATAGGCTAAAAAAAATGCCACTGTAAATTGTAGGGTGTGCTACTTTCCCTGCCTCTGTGTTTCCATTCCTGGCTGCATCTTATTTTTTAAGCCACAATTCTCGAGTTTGAAGTCCTGCCCCTGTAATCTGGGAGGACCTCAATTGGGAAGTGTTTAATTGCAGCCTTATAGTCCAAATCTGATGGATTTGTCTTGCCTTGAATTTTTAATTATTTAAAAACTGAAAACTGTTAATGTTCACAACTATGCTTGAGGACAGAGTTTAAAGGTATCACAAAATCTGCCTTGCAGAATAGCACAGTTAAAAGGTATCTCACTGTCATTGTACCATTTTAGCCTTCATATCAGTGTATTCTCTTCTGATAGACCATGGTACTTCCCATTTTGACATGGCAATGATAATAAGGGCCACTATCTGACCACTTTTCAATACTGATTTACGATTGGGCGATCAATTTCAATTTCACTTGTCATTGACCGCAGCTGGTAAATGCCCAGAACAACAAAGTAACACAAGCCCTGTGAAGACATTCAGTGTCTTGCTGACCTCTAATCTATCACAAGTTCCTGACACCCTCTGGCGTTTGCTAGACAAAGGGGAGATCATCCCAATCTATAAAATCTGATTAGTTGTGTGTGGTCCCTGTCATTCGGCACCCTCCTCCTTTGTCTATCTGTTTTTCTCACTCTCTGTTGCTGCTTCGGCACTGCCCCTCTTTCTTTCTGCTATCTAGATAATTACATCAAGTTCATAATGCCATTACATATCAGTTCAAAGCACCCTGTGATTTTTAATCTAATCCCAGGTCCACTTCCAGGACGACATCTCCTTCTGTCTGTCTCTGTTTAGGCCCGTCATTATTCTGTTTGAGCTGTTCCTGCATGTTTTTCAGTGCTCATAAATAGTTCATTCTGTGCTGAACTTGTGAACCGTTGGCATGGGGAATCCTTCCCCTTGGAAGTACTGAATAACCTGAACTCTTCAAGCACCAGGGGAGCTTCCGGGAGACCCTGAAGGGTGGTTTAGTGCCTTTGGCTGTTCCTTACACAAGAAACACCATAATGTTTCAGGAACAGAAGGAAATGAGTGGTTGTGCACCAGCTCATAAAGAATTAATGGCAGCTATGCAGAGTGTATACCAAGCCGGAAAAGATGCTTTTTTTGTTTTATAAGGCTAGAGTTTCATTGTTGTTTCAAGTAGAAGCTTCTCTCTTTACAAAACCTACTGTTGTGGTACAGTGATGGTATCAGATCAGAATTAACATATTTAATAATTCATTAATATACGAGGTTGCGGAAGCTGCTTTAAAAGCTTGGCAAACAGTTTCATAATAGATAAACTATAAGGAAGCTCCTATTATGCCCCTTTTTACAAGATGTAAAATAAGTCTCTGATGTTCCCAGCAGGGCTGGGACAATAAATAGATGCATCGCGAATTGAGAAATGATTCTGGATCGATTCTGAGATTTTCCAAATGCATTACGATTCTCTCTTGAATCGATTCTGAGCTTAGTTTTTAACAGCAGATGGCACTGCATGCTTTAGAAAAAGCCATACTCTATTTGCTTACATGCACCACTTGAACCTTCTATAAAATAATCATTCATAAAGTTTGAAAAGGTTGAAGCGAATTACAGTGGGCTGTTTAAATGAATTTCACGTCATACAAGCATTCTGAGGTGCAAGTACATTCTCAGACTCAGCCGAATGCACGGGTGCTCTTCTTCATGAGCATTTGAGTGTGCGGTTAAAAACTAGCCTAGAGCGCCATCTGCTGTTAAAAACTAAGCTCAGAATCGATTCGAGAAAGAATTGCGGTGCATTTGGAAAATCTCAAATAACGAGTGGTGCATCGATTTATTGTCCCAGCCCTAGTCCCTAAAGTGTGTGTGAAGTTTTAGCTCAAAAAACAGATAATTTTTATAGCATGTTAAAATTGGCACTTTTTGGGGATGGGCAAATGTGCTGTTTTTGTATGTCCCTTTACATGCAAATGAACTGGTGCTCCCTGCCCCCTTTCAAGAAGAGGGCGGAGCTTCAAGAGCTATGCTCCTGCATACTGGCAACAATAAACAGGACAATCTCGTGCACTAAAAACGTCAGAAACCGCCAGTAGCGGTGTTTAGTCATCTGTCTGTACTGTGCATAATAAATGCACGTTTATGAATTACGCAGAGAGTGAGCATGGCTGAATAAACATAATGAGATTGGTCTCCTGGTGCCTTCACGTGCTACAGTCCAAAATCACCTCATTTTCTGAGAATGAATTCGAGCAGAACTTGTTTTTCTCTCACAAAGCTTCTCACTCCTACTTTGTATTTTTGTAAAATGCCATGATGCAATTCACCACTGCTTTAGTTTCCAATCTACTGTGAGGTTTCTGGCACTAAAGCGGCTCTTTCTCTCAGCTGTGTGAGAAACCGGCAGTGGAAACCAATCCTCAGCACTGTTGTAAGGTTGGCCCACAACACGCTCTCCTTTTCTGTCCGCCGAAATCATGGTGCTGCTAGTCACGTGGAAAGAAATTCGTCCCAAAGGAATAAATATTTTTAGAAACCAATATGATGGCCAGAAATAATGAATAGCATGTGATATGTAAGGCCTTTGTTTTAAAAGTCCTGCCATGAAATGCTGAAGCCAACCATTGTGTTTATTTTACACTATTCACATAAACTATAAAATTTTCCTCTTTCAACCAGCCAAATTTTAACCTTTAAAACAGCATTATGCTTTGTTCTCTGCTGAATTCTTGAGACGGTTGAAGAGATTCTGTGACCCACATTCTTTGCAGAGACGGTTATTAATTCACACTTTCATGAGCCAGCGTTCCCTGCATTTTATCTTCTGTCTGTGAAGCTGTGATGCATGAGGTCATGTCCGATAGATGTAGAGGCTGGTTTAGGTGACCTTGCTCAAATTTAGCCAGGAGCATGGTACTTTGTTAACAGCCCCCGCGTTAGCATAGGCTCTGCCTGCTCAGCCAGCTTGACAACAGGACATGACAGGCCTGTGGGGTTAACGCAGTCAAGGGTGCAGCACTCGCCTTCAGAACGGGCGCTTGTCGAGACACTCCTCCCTGCACCTGACATATTTTGTGAGTTCAGCTGGAGAAAAAATGGCAAAACGCTACTTCCGAAAGCTCCCTCTGGATTGTGGAGTCAAATGAGGGCAGGGCCTTTTTTTTTTAAATAAGAGAGCTTAAAAAACAACATGAAAGGGTTTCAGACATAACCAGGCAATTGCCAATGAGCTGATGTTGTTTAAGCCACTGCGTTTGCACATTGTTTTCTGAATGCGTAGTATTGACTAGGGCTGGGCAACTTCTTGTAGAGTTTAGCTCCAACTCTGATCAAATTCATCTGCCTGTGACTTTCTAGTAAAGCTGCGGTCACACTAGACTTTGAGCCTGCAAAATTTGCATGGACACTTGAACGGTTGTAATGTGACATCACACTCTACAGTTTCTTTTTTAAAACATTTAAAGTAGGGTTGTCATGGTACCAAAATTCTAGTATTCGGTATAAGCAATATCATTACAATTTTTACGGTTCTTGGTAGGCCTACCAATTTCTACCACAGCAAAATCTGTTGGAACTATTTTACTACTTTTTTTTATAAATATTACATTTAAATGTTTACTATTTATGATGGTAATCTGAAGAGTGAGTTTTGTCTTCCACAGTGGCAAGACATTTAGGCTATGTTTGATTTTTGCGCTGCTAGAGAAAGCAAAACTAAAATCACTGGCATGTGTGAAACGCGCTATACAAATAAACTCGACATGCTTTATCAAGTCTAATAACAAGCACAAACTGTGTTAAATATAATTTGATGTGCAAACAAAAAGATTGCTGTCTTGCAGTGTTTTTTTTCTATTTTAAGAATATGAATATAATAGGCCTTATTAAAAGTGAACCAAAGGAAGAAACATTTATAAACCCCTGCGAAAATGGGTGAGACATAAGTGAAGATTTGGGAAAAGAAACAAGGGATTCTATGTCCAGTGGAATAACTATAGAATATTGTTAAATTTGCTAATAATTGGGTGACCGGATCGCAATTCACAAAACAGAATACAAAGCTGAGAAAGCTTAAATTTAGGGCTGCACAACAATTAATCGTTTGCAAAATAAAAGTCTATGTTTACGTAATAAATGTGTGTGTGTTCTGTGTATAATAATTATGTATATATAAATACACACACATACATGTATAAATTTAAGAAATATATGCATGTATAAATAAAAATAAAAATATATATTTAAATATATTTTATATTATAAACATTTTTCTTAAATATACATATGTATGTGTGTGTATTTATATATACATAATTATTATACACAGAACACACACATTTATTACATAAACACAGACTTTTATTTTGCAAACGATTAATCGCGATTAATCGTTGTGCAGCCCTACTTAAATTTACGTACCTCTCTCATTCGTCATGAATCTAAATGTTTCCATGGCTGCGATTTAACATTTAATTGCTAACCTATTAATTCTTATGTAAACAAAGCATTGTGCTTCACTCTTGTCCTATCAGTGGGTACCGAATATACCCAGTACTCTGTATATCTGGTACTACAGATATGCTGGTATCATCAAATTTTCAAAAATTCAGTACCGACTTGGTACCGAAGTACTTTTGACAACCCTAATTTAAAGTAAAAAAAAATTATTCCACTTTGCAAAAAATGTGATGATTCAGTCTTTGGTCACACGTCTTCACGTGATACGAATTCCCAAGAACTCTCTAAAATGTGAAACTTCTTTGCATGCGTTTGCGTTTCTGGTCTCAAGAGTTTGCATGTGTATGGATCAAAGTCAATGAAATCCTGATTACCTTGATTAGATTGTTAAACTCTTCAGGAAAGTGGATCTTGAGGGTCAGAGTTGTCCAACTCTGGTATAGAGCATTACAGTTGGATAATAATACCTGTTTGGGTTCTTCATAGAGGAATTGTTTTGTAGGAATTACATATTTAAAGACAGATCTATCATGAGCACCAGAGTTTGAAAACATTGATGTATGTGTCTGTAGAAGCTATCCGTACATCTCTCTCTCATATACCATTATGATTTTTTGTATACTATTTAGGTAATGCATCTTATTCACAATGTTTAGATTTAGCAAAATTGCATTATTTTCAGAGAGTATATCTTCAATTAAAAGAATAGTTCACCCAAAAATAAAATTTTCTGATTATTTACTCACCTCAAGGCCATCCAAGATGTGTATGACTTTCTTTCTTCAGCCGAAGAGAAATTAAGGTTTTTGAGGAAAACGTTCCAGGATTTTTCTCCATCTAATTCAAGTGATCATGCCAGCACACTTCGCCAACCCAGAGGGTTAAACTATAAAACTGACAGAAATACTAATATACAGCAATGACTAGTCAACGTTTGGACAGCACTTATTCTCCACACTTGTAAAAATAGGTATCACAAATGCACATTGGGAAGGTCACACTTGACATATGAGTTCGTGAACAACCTTATTGTGGACGCGCATCGCAGAGCTGTACCAAGGCGAACATTTGTAGTTTTAAAAAGTATATATTTTTATTTTATTAATCAAAATAATGTGCTTTAAAATAAATGAGTTACTCCTACCTAGGGCTGAAACGATAAGTCGACATTATCGACAACGTCGACAATAAAAAATTGTCGACAAATATTTTTGTTGTCGAATAGTCTCTTGATCTCATACGACCTATTTGAAGGGCCTGCAATAAGGCGGTGTAACCAGTGGGGCGCTGTAGCGCAATACTGTAATGCAGCCCTCCGGATCCAATCCAATAAAAGAAGTCAGCGCTTTGGAGAGCATAGTGCAAACAAAGTCGAACCCGTGAAATGTGGGAGATTAACAGCATAAACATAACAAACATAACGTTTAGCATAACTACAGAATACTGTCATGCAGGGCCACCAACTCTCATTCAAACTCACTGTTCTCACGCCACACGTTCATTTTCTCACACAGTGAAAGATGCATCGCAGAGCAAAGAGGACACAGACAACGCACCGACAGATCAGGTTACTTTTGATATAAAACTAAGTCTAAGCTTTTAAATTCAGTCAATATTACTACGGGATTCAAACAATACTTGTGGTGGTGATGCTGTTTAACGTTGTGTGGCAGATCGCTGTAACACCTCGGTTCAAGCGGCATGTGAACCTATTCCTCTCTATTACAGCGCGAAATAAACATGAATAAACATCAAAAAGTACTTACTGAACTTACTGAAATGAATCCATCTCTATTGTAATCACTTAATCGGAGTTTTAACCGCAGAAAGAAGTCAATAAAACTTGCAAACAAATATATCACACAAAATGTAACCATTTACCTCAGGAAAGCCATTCAATGACCATAAACTCGATAGTTTGTGTGTGTGTGTGTGTGCGCATATATATATATATATATATATATATATATATATATATATATATATATATATGTGTGTGTGTGTATGTATGTTGTTGTTTCATTTTTCAAAAAAAACACCACATAATTACATTATATTTTTTTAACCTGAAGGATATTGGTCTATTCATTTGGCTTGAAAATGATTAAAAATACACTTTTAAAAGCTGAAGTGATTTCCTTGTTTTATTTACTAGTTAAAGTACAGTATAACTCAATATTTTAACTAATTGCTAAAGTAGAATAATCGAACAAAGCTTACTGATTAGCCAGTGCAATAATCGATGATTAGTCGATTAATCGTTCTAATAATCGATAGATTAATCGATTATCAAAATAATCGTTTGTTGCAGCCCTACTCCTACCAAGTGAGCATCACCCATTGTGTCATTCTTACATTCACTTCTAAAACCTCAGTTGCCTGTGCTTGCTCACCCAGCAGACGGAGTATACAGAACTAAACCTTTATATCTCTCTTCACTCGTTCTTGTCCTCAGCTGGTGGATTGGTGGTCTGTAGCTCAAAATGGGATGCAGAGAGGGAGATTTTGGGGGAAGGGGTGTAGAAAAGTCTGCCAAGCAGTAGAATAAGCACGGCACCCTGCAGGGACGAGTTCTCTCTGTAGACTGACTCGGTTTTAAAATTTAATGGCCAAGCAAAATGCCAGACGGGGGCTGTTCTGCTTCCACGCCTGCGTGGCGGACTGTAGGTCAACGATGGGGTTTGAGGGAAAAGGGCAGCCGTTTAATGTGAAGAACAAAACAACTTATGTTTAGTTCTTCCTCAACAGCCCTTTAAATTGGCTTATCAGACTGTGTAATATGTTTCACAGCCAACACGTTTTTTTTTTCTTTTTCTTTTTTTCCCCATTTACTGTAGCTTTACGTCACTCTTTATCTGAATCAGTGCTAGGCATTTGTTCTGACATGTCTGTTGTGAATCTTTGGGATTGACGACTGGAGAAAATGTGGAGAATTTCACCACACCCTGGCAAGGCGTTTTACATGAGAAAGGCGGTTAGTGACGGTTACACGTGAAACACTGGGAGGGATGGATGCTAATTACTGTTGTCTGTAATGAGACTGTTTAAGCTCCAGTTTAGGGCTGCAGCTAACATCTATTTTGGTGAACGCTATCATCTTGATGCCAAGGTAATGACATCCCTAATTCTAAATATTGAACTTATCCAGCACCCTAGCCTAGACTGGTAGGCGTCGTAACTACACTTCTGCTGGCAAAAAGTGTATTTCTGCATTGATGGCTATTAAAAGTATAATTGTGTATTACAAATTGTGTATAAATATCATTAATATTTCATTATAGTATATGTTTTACTACTATGAGCTAGGGTTTATGCGCGTCATTACGATAATTAAGCTATTTTAATTAAAACATACTGTTGATGAAAATATGATGAGATATAACTTCTTGTTATTATTAATAATGCACAATCAATGTTTTTGTGGGGGAACGTGGGTTTGGGGCATCGTGTACTTCTTGAAAAATGGACAGTGAACAAGCCTTTGACAACTGTGCAACACCGCAGCTTCCATTTGGATAGTAAAGGGAAATGCCGTACAAAAATGATTTGTGTTTTTCACGAGTCTCTGTCTTTAAGACCAAGACGAGTCACAAATTCGGTTGTTCACAAGTCCAGTTCGAGTTGCAGGTCGGTTGTTCACAAGTCCGAGTCGAGTCGCAATGTTGGTTGTTCAGAAGTCTGATTCGAGTCGCAGGTCGGTTGTTCACAAGTCTGAGTTGAGACGCAATGTTGGTTGTTCACAAGTCCGAGTTGAGTTGTAGGTCGGTTGTTCACAAGTCCGAGTTGAGATGCAATGTTGGTTGTTCACAAGTCCGAGTCGAGTTGTAGGTCGGTTGTTCACAAGTCCGAGTTGAGATGCAATGTTGGTTGTTCACAAGTCCGAGTTGAGTTGTAGGTCGGTTGTTCACAAGTCTGAGTTGAGACGCAATGTTGGTTGTTCACAAGTCCGAGTTGAGACGCAATGTTGGTTGTTCACAAGTCCGAGTCGAGTTGCAGGTCAGTTGTTCACAAGTCCGAGTCTGTAGTTTCTGGATGGCATGCTGTCCTAACATCAACCAGTCAGACCGTCCAACATGCCGCAACATTCAATTAGGAATTCTGGTCACGTTCGAGTACTCGTGCCCATGCCTAGTACCTATATACATTGTACACCTGTTTTTCCAGTGGTCTGTGCAACAGAAGATCTACCATTGGCATGCAAGTTTGTTATAGAAGTGTGTTTAATAAAGAACTGTGGGTGACACAGGAGAAGGTTAAAACTAGAATGATAAAGTACTGGGACTCTGTCTATCATGTGTTGGTGTCATTTATTGGGTAAGCAGGTGGTCAATATAACTGCAACATTGCAAGGCAGTCAGACAAGCCAATAACAAGTTTGTGATGAACATTTTACTGAGCAAACAAATTAATTCTGTGACTGATCCAGTTCAGGACAAGATGAAGCACTAACAAGAGCATTGTAATGATGTTCGTGCCATACTGTTAAATTAAACATTAGAGGATATTTCCAGCCAATTTCACCTTTGACATTTTACCTATATTTGCATTTCATATGGAATAATTAAAAGGCATGTTAGTCACGTATCACGAGGCAGTCTTGAACGTTGGTACACACTCTCTAGCCGTATCCGAGAGCCAATCATGATGAGTTTACATCTAGCTGTCCAGCAACCCCCCCTTGTTTAACTGCTTGAGCAAACCTTGTTAAACAAATAATACATTATGTAACATCACAACAGCATCATAATTGGAGTTCCACGGGAATTGTGGTTTAAGTGACTATTCTCAACTACAGTATGTCCGTCCAGGATGTTAACAACAACTGTATTTAAAATACTATCATTCAGATTCTTTTTTAAGAGAATTATAAATTTAAGTATCAAAATAAATGTGTGACAAAACAAATGCCAACATAATGGTTATCTACATATGTTTTAGAAAATGTTATTTGAATTTAAAAATACATTTCTTAGTCTAACATGCCATTGATGTTTTAAGGAGAACGTCAACCTGGCTTAACAACAAGGACATTTTCCACTAGCCCCACCATAAATCTGATCATTTTTAGGGTCACATTTTTATATGCACATATAACTATGTATTATTAAAATACTTGATAGCAGCAATATCGTCAACATCATTGATTCTCAAGTGTCTTGTAGCAAACATCTAGAAAATGCATGAGCTATGTGAAGTACTGCAACTAACATTTATTTGGGTAATCGAATAATCTTTAGATTATTCCTTTTGATTAATCAGATAAAAAGGCTGGTTTTATATTCTCTTTTCTGTAAGAAACAGTCACAAAATAATGAACATGTAAGAGGTAGAGTGTTCATTACTGGCTGTTGTTTCTCCAGGAAATGTGTGGAAATTCTTACATTCATATTTCATTGCATGTTGTAATCCAACTACAGTTACTGTTCTTATAAAAATATAATTACTTTCATTACGTGTAGCCTAGGATTTGAAACCCACAAATATTTTATCAAAATTAATATTTTAGGTCAAATTATTGTGCTCCCTTTCTCTGTTGCAGTCTGTGGTTAATGCACATATGCACTCACTCATTTTATGAAGTGTTTGATCTTTAAAAGGGATTCGCTTGCTGTCAGGATGAACCTTTTTGCAAAATGGAAATACCTTTGGTATTGAGAGTTGGGAATATAACCATAAACGTTATGCACTATGGAGAGAAAAAAAAAAGCTCATTAAACAACACGCATATAATAGAATAAATGTCACAGAATCCTAAATGTTTTAGTCTGCAAGATATAAATACACATGCAGTGCCACTAGTTAAATTTGCACACAAATTTTTCCATCTTTACTGTTGATCATTCATTGTGATTTCCGCCATCTGACTCTGCACAAGTAGTGTTACCAAATAATTATCTGACCAGCAGATATCTCTTACAAACAAAACGCACACAACAGACTTTCTCTTGTGAGAAGCTGTTGGGAAGGGCATGACATTGTAAAAACTGCAGGTTTACTCTTTTCATCCTCTCCTCTGGAGAAAAGCCATTTGTCTGAGGCTGTTTCATTTTGAGCATGGTGTGATTCTCTAGAGATCCGCTGGGCACATGGTCTCATTCTCTCTTCTTTGTTCTCTTTTTTTTTTTTTTTTCATCTTCTTGGTTTTGCCATTTACAGGTTCATTAATTTAACGTGTGACATTTAGCCAAAGTAAACTATTTACATTAGTCACAAATACTTAAAGGGTTAGTTCACCCAAAAATAAAAATCTGTCATTACTCGCCCTCATGTCGTTCCACACCTGTAAGACCTTTGTTTATCTTCGGAACACAAATTGAAGATATTTTTGATGAAATCCCAGAGCCCTCTGACCCCTCCATAGACAGCAATTGAATGACCACTTTCCAGGTCCAGAAAGGTAGTAAAATTATATTTTTAAATTCTTAAATTTTTGATTCAGTTATTATTTTTTCTTATCCATGATTGCAATACTTTTGACAGAAAACTGATACCATAATATTTGCTTCTATTTTAGAACACTTGATAATTATATAATCTAAATAACAAAATGATGATAAAAAAGAAGTGAAATCGGATGCGTTTCTGTCGGTAGCATGAACATGTCAATTTGCTTTCTCATGTCACCAGCTTTAAATATGCAACTTCACTGGATAATGAATGCATAAGTGACCAGCTGGAACTAATGGTAACAATCGTGACATTAAATGTTTGCGTGTTTTTGTCACATTGTTTTAGGTACTAATGTTAGCGTCCTTTCAGCATTGACGGCAAACATACTGCTGTTCTTTCTCTACTAATGCAGCATCTAGTCAACCACTTTAATGGTATGACAACATGTACTGTTGTACATGTACTGAATCCATTTCTGAAGTGTCCCGATGTGTGCAGTGCGCAGTCTCACGTGTCAAAACAAACTCCACAAGGCATCAGTGATTTCGCCTCTAGAGGTCGCTCTTGTACTGTGACAACGAACCCTTCTCAGCCGCTCCAGCGATGGATGCAACACAGAAAAAACTATTGATGTGGATTTTTGCCAATAACCAGTGCCAATTGATTGTTTTTGAAGTCTTTTACCCTTTTTTTTTTTTTTTTTTTTTTTTTTTTTTTTGGGTGAGAAACCTTGAATAAACTTTTAAGTGAGTTTCAGAAAAAATAAGATTATTATTTTAAGATTGAATTTGGTTCTTTTTAACATAAACTACATCAGAGGTGAGAAAGGAACTTGTTATTGTATGGATAAGAATGGAAATTTTGCACTGATTCTGAGCGGCCACTGTATCACTTCAGGTGGAGTTGTGCTCCCTCAGCACTTCTGAATGCCAGAAGTCTCTCTCTCTCTCTCATAAGCATGCTTCTTAAAAAAAGATAAAGGGAAAGATTTCCACCCAAGCACCTCGTTTTATTAATATTAAAGTTTAGTCAACGTTAAATGAGACCCCAGTTTCCAATTTATTTTGCCACTTCAACGCCTCATCGGTAACGTTAATAACTCCTGGATACTGGATTAGAGTTTTAAGTGCACTGGGGGAACGTCAAATAAGCAGAGCATTTTTCAGCTCTTCATGGACTGAACACGATTAATTACTTGAACTTTTTTCTAAATTATTCCCCAATTATTTCAATGTTTGCTAGGCGCATCGCTCAAAAATGGGTGAATTGTGAAAAATGAAAGACCGTAAATATGGTTTTGAATCTGTATTTTTCATTGTTTTTAACTATACAGTATTCACTATTATTTTGACACAGTAAATCACGTTCAAACATTGATTCTGATACCCAGCAGAGAGAAAAACGTGCTAATCATTATGACAATGGCAACGTTTAAGATATGAGAGAAGAATTTTTAGTCATAACATCATTCTACCAACAGCTCTTATAATATTAATAATAATATCTAGTTCAGTCATGAAACTTTGCATGCAATATGCAAGCTATGTCACCATTACCTTGTGACAAAAGCTGATTGACCTTTGCTGATTAAGCAGCCAATGAGATTGCTTGCTCAACATTTATATATATATATATATATATATATATATATATATATATATATATATATATATATATATATATATATATATATATATATATATATATATATATATATATATATATATATATATATATGATAATAGTCCTCTGAAACCCTCCACCTCCCCCAGCTCCACCTGCCAAGATTTGCTATGGGATTTATGAATGTCTATTCATGCAGCAGCAAAATATCTTACTGTGTATCTAATGGCAGTAGCAAGTCTGGTAACACTTTATTTTAAGGTCTTTTAACTAGTTGCTTATTAGCATGGATATTACTAGAATATTGTCTGTTTATTAGTAATTATTAAGCACATATTAATGCCTTATTCTGTATGACCTTATTCTACGTTCTTAATCCTACCCAATACCTAAACTTAACAACTAACTTAGTTAGTAAGTTCTTAAGCAGTAAATTAGGAGTTTAATGAGGGGAAAATATGTGTTCCCTATACTAAAGTGTTACCGCAAGTCTATACTTGCTCTGCAGCAGCATGCATAGCAGGTCTAGTCAATCAAGACCCAATACATTTACATTGATTAACATACCAAAACTACTTAGAGTTGTCATGATTGATTATGTTTTTATTCAATCAAAAATACTGTAAAAAGTAATATTGTGAAACTTTGATTTAAAATGTTTTCTATTTGAATATATTTTAAAAATTAATTTATTCCTGTGATGGCAAAACTGAATTTTCAGCAGCCATGACTTCTGTATTCAGTGTCATATGATCCTTTAGAAATGTTTGTGATATGCTGATTTGATGCTTAAGAAACATTTTCTTATTATCAGTGTTGAACACAGTTATGCTGCTTAAAGGATTAGTTCACTTCAGAATTCAAATTTCCTGATCATTTACTCGCCCCCATGTCATCCAAGATGCTCATGTCTTTCTTTCTTCAGTCAAAAAGAAATGAAGGTTTTTGAGGAAAACATTCCAGGATTTTTCTCCATATAGTGGACTTCACTGGGGTTCAACGGGTTGAAGGTTCCAAATGTCAGTTTCAGTGCAGCTTCAAAGAGCTCTACATGATCCCAGATGAGGAATAAGAGTCTTATCTACCAGAACGATTGGTCATTTTATAAAAAAAATGTATATACTTTTTAACCACAAATGCTTGTCTTGCACTGCTCTGCGATGCGCCACGCATGACGTAATCATGTTGGAAATGTGTGACATAGGCGGAAGTACCGCGGTAGGGCGAAAAACTCCATCTCATTTTCTCCTCCAACTTCATAAGTGGCCGAAATTATTGTTTTACCTTTTTTTGTAAAGGGCGTTTGACTTAGTCTTTGCATGTTTGCTTTGTAAACACTGGATCGGTACTTCCGCCTACGTCACGCATGACCTTTCCAACATGATTTTGTAATGTGTGATGCATCGCAGAGTTAAGCCCCGTTCACACCGCCAGTGACAAGCAGCGACAAAGCGACAGGATCCCATTCATTTCAATGGAGCGCTGGCGACTTCCGGCGACAAGAGCAACAGTGACCGTTGGCGGCGGAATGTAGGCGTGGCAAATGACGAGAGACAAGCGACAAAAGTTCAGATATTTCAACTTTATGCAAATCAGGAGCGAATTTCACGAGCGACAGCCAATAGGAATGAAGCTCTCTGGAGCTCACGTCACCGTCTCGAGTGCAGGCAAGACAGACAGGGATAGTTCCGGAGCGATTTCACTGTTTTATATGATTTGACTGTACATACATGGATATAATTAAATGATGCGTGGAAAAGAAACGGTCAGCAGTCTTGTGAGTTTGATTCATACATTTTGTGTTGTTATTATATGATGCTGTGAGCAATTTAGCACTGCTGCAGTTCATATTACAGTTTCCCCTGCATTGTGTTTATTATTAGGGACAAGAAAAATGATTATTTGTCAAATTCGAATGACATTTTAGTATTTTTGACAGTATGAGTGAGTTTAGTTTGTTGATAGACCGATCGTTAATCTAGTTAATTATTTAATGCACCAAGCTCTGCAGTCACAACACTCTACAACAGCAGAATGTTACTTTTAATTATTTTAAACCTAATTCCTTGTCCAATTAGAATGATTTCTTAGTTTTATCTATCATTTGTGACTGCATTTTCTATAGATATGATCAGATGTGCAGTCTACCAATGGCATTAGAGCGACAGCACTAGGAACGCCCACAAGCGACTTCACAGTAGGAGACTAGCGACATGCAGCGAAAAAGTCGCTGGCGGTGTGAACGGGGCTTTAGTGCAAGATGGGCATTTGTGATTTAAAATGTATATCATTTGAAAATAAGAAAATGACCGATCGTTTCACTATATAAGACTCTTATTCCTTGTCTGGGATCGTGTAGAGCCCTTTTAAGCTGCACTGAAACTGACATTTGGACCTTCAACCTGTTGTTAATCGTTGAAGTCCACTATATGGAGAGAAACCCTGGAATGTTTTCCTCAAAAACCTTTCTTTCTTCAGTCAAAAATAAATTAAGACATGAACATCTTGGATGACATGGGGGTGACTAAATTATCAGGAAATTAATTCTGAAGTGAACTAATCCTTTAACAAAAAATATTTTAGTAGTTCCAAACTTGTATGACATGCATATTTTTTTTTTTTTTTATATTTAAAAAAAAAAAAAATGTCTGCCAATGTTGTTTTGGACCCTGGTGACTCAGGAAATTAATTCTAATCCTTTAATATTTTTGTGAAAACCACAATACACTTTTTCCAGGATTCTTTGGTGAATGGAAAGTTAAAAAGAACATTTATTTAAAATCTTTTTTCAGGCGCAAGTCTTTACTGTCACTTTTGATCAGTTTAATGAGTCCCAGACTGACAGCTGCTGCTGCTGCATGGACTAAGCTATGTAAATGTGCCTGTATATGCTGTAATGCCAAACAGTCTCCAGGCCTCCTTACACATGTCTTTCTTTGGTAAAGGCCACCCTTAACCCTCATTAACAGAGCAAGACTTCAACAAAGCCCAACACAAAAGCTATTGGCCTGCTGTTTCTCTATTCAAATCCTTCTCTTTGAGGTTTGGGAGGTGTATTCCTCCCCTCTCCGTGGATTTCTCCCCCTTCCTTCTGGAGAGCCCCTGATCGAACAAACACAGGAAGTGTGCTGGGAGTGAGCAGCGCTTTGAGGCTGGGCTGTTCTCTGCTGATTGACCCAGTCCTCTTAGAGTATTGACCGCCCTTACTCGCAGACTGCATGCCCGCTTCCGCTCTGCTTCGCGCTAATTACTAATATCAGAGTGGGATAATATTGTTATTATTGCACTCTCCGTTTTATAGTGCTTTGGAGCAAATTGGATTTGTAGAAATTGTTGGCACGGTTTAGCACTGATTAGAGGGGAGTGTGTGTTTTGTTTACCGTGTGGATTTGTTGGTCTAACTGGAGCTCGGCCTGATAGTTTGAGTCTTATCTCATCTGTCCCTTCTTAGGCCAAGGCTAAAGAGTCAAAGGCTTAATGCAACATCAAAGCTGTCTAGCCTCTGTGTGTACACTGCTGATAGAAAGACAGATGGAGAGGAAGACGAAGAAGGGGGTCGACAAGACAGAACTGATGAGGGACGATGACTTTGTTAATGTGAGAACGAGTGAAATGTAATGTGTTTGGTCATTTGGTCACATGACTGGTTCATTCAGTAGTGGCTTATTTCAGTGACCAAATAATTATGAATATTTAGCATTTTTACAATTTTGTGGAAATTGAAATGATGCAGTAAAACATCAAAGATTTTGTACACAATTGGACATGGTAGTATGTGACTTGGTAGTACAATCAAATAGTGAGTCAAAATTGTTTTATCTATTAAAGGTGTCCATTTATGCCCATTTTACAAGATGTAATATGTCTCTGATGTCTCCAGAATGTGTTTGCGAAGTTTCAGCTCAAAATCCCCCACAGATCATTTATAGCTTGTCAAATTTGCCCCTATTTGGGTGTGAGCAAAAACACGCCGTTTTTGTGTGTGTCCCTTTAAATGCAAATGAGCTGCTGCTCCCGCCCCCTTTCCAGAAGAGGGCGGAGCTTTAACAGCTCAACAACAACAAAGCTGGAGAATCTCACGCAGCTAAAATGAGGATTGTCAGTAACGGTGTTCAGCCTTACATTGTTCAAACCGGAGTCGACACTGATGGAGAGACTCAGGAAGAAATTGATGTAGTTGCTGTGGAGTTGATTCAACTCATCCACTAGCATGTGTCGTCATGTTCATCTTTTGTGTTGAATTGACCCTCGTTTGTGAAGCAGTCCGGCGTAAAATGACGACATGACAACAACACTCTACTACAACAACTCTTCCTCTTCTCTAAAGCAGCCCAACATGGCCCCGCCCCCTTTGTTGCATGTTCTCAGGGGCGGGGTTTAGGGTTAGTGATGTCACCAACCCGGGAAGAAGCTCGTTGTAGTCCTTAAAAAGCGATTTCTGTAAAAGAAAATATCTCCCTTTGCATTGAACTTTGAGCATTGTAACTTGGTCACTATTATTGAGATCCAATTGCATCTTGTGGGTACTGCCATCACCCCAAACTTCAGTATTAACTTAATTGTCTTTTTGCATGCAATACCCAGATAAGACATTGTGCAAAAAACACTTCATACTGCAAAAATGACATGCATAGTATGGTAGTGTGCTATTCTGAATGCTCCATTTGTGTTCTCCCGTTCTTCATTACTAAGTGCGTAACAAAAAAGCTCTCAGACTGAACTGCAGACGTTTTATTCTGCGTCCTTTTACTGATTGTATGTTTTTAAATAATATGTGTATAGTGAAATATTAATGAGACTCTACATTAAATTTTAACCAGATTCTGAGGCAGATTAAACTAGACTATTAAATTTCTCTGACTGTGAAATAAAAGGGAATCCAATTGCAGTTGTACGCCTTTTTCCCCTTGCGCAGCGCTGTCTGTCAATATCAATGAAGCTCGTGTGAGTCATTTGAGGAGCTCGGGGAAAAAAAAAGCAGGTGAAATTATTGCTGAATATCAACTGTAAGTTCCCAGAGCAAAACAAGACGGAGGTTTTGTACATTTCAAATATGAATCATTAGAATAGAGTGGCAGTCTGATTGAATAAAACAGATTGTGTGTCCTGGACAGTGAATGTATTTGGTTTTTCCTTTTATTTAGCTCTAATTTGTGCTCTTTCATATCGAATTGACTCTGCTCTTCCATGCCGCGGTAGATGGAATAGACAGAGAAGCTGTAATGAGACGTGCCCACTCAAGGCCCTGAGAGACCAACCCAGTTACTGGGGTACAGCTGCTTTACTTGCCTCATTTGTTTATATCTGAAGAGGCTAGAAATGTAAAGTCACAACTGACAGATGCCTCCCCAGCATCCACGATTTTCCTGCCTCGATGTGAGTCAGACAAAACAAGCATCGTATTAAAATAATAACCTGCTGTTTTGCATGCAATTGATGCTGTGTTTTTCCCCCTCTTCAAGTAGCCCTCCTACCAGAGCTGTTAGCTTTCATCTCAAAGCATTTCAATTCCGTCGTCTGGACACCAGAAGCATTGCCATCAGCATTGAAACCAATCACAATTCCCCACAGTCCAATTTACTGTTGTTCTATAAAAGTTCATATGGAGTAGCCAACTTAGTTTGGCCGAAGAAACGTTTTCATTTCAACTTGACGTTTGTTGAAGGGCTACGATGGGAATTACGAAAACTCACTCAGTAGGGTCTTTTAACTGTTATTGAGCATAAACTCCAAATCGTTCCCTTGTGTGCTTTTCTCAGAGTTTCCCTTCAGACGAAGGCTGGCCGTTTGCGAAGTACCTGGGAGCTTGCGGGCGAATGGTGGCAGTGAACTACGTGGGCGAGGAGCTGTGGAGTTTCTTCAATGCTCCCTGGGAAAAGAGAGTAGACCTGGCCAAGCAACTGATGGACATTGCTGAGCAGCTCACCAACAACGACTTCGATTTTGCTCTCTACCTGCTGGACGTCAGCTTCGATAACTTCGCCGTGGGCCCGCGGGACGGGAAGGTCATTGTGGTGGATGCGGAGAATGTTGTGGTGGCCGACAAGAGGTTGATCAAACAGAGTAAGTAACATGTACAGTAAACCTCATTCTGCACACAGAGTTGATTTACCGCAGTGACAACAAAAATGAACATTTGAACTGATAACAATTTCTTGGACATATAGGTTTAGTATGGGGAACACATATTCACTATCAACTATGACTTTTGCCTCAATAAACTCTAATTTACGGCTTATTAATAGTAAGGTAGTTGTTGTAGTGTTTAGGTTGGGGTAGGATTAAGGGATGTAGAATATGGTCATGCAGAAAAAGGCATTAATATGTGCTTTAGTACTAATAAACAGCCAATATTGTAGTAATATTTATGATAATAAGCAACTAGTTAAACGTGAGAATTGTTCCCCATACTGAAGTGTCACCATCATATACAACTCATGTTGTTGCAATCTCTTATGACTTTTTCTTTCTTTTGTGCAACACAAAAGGAGATTTTTTTTTTTTTTTGAATGTATTGATTGTTTTTCCCCATGCAATTGAAATTAATGTGGACTGGAGAATTCTAGAATTAAAAAAAACACCCCAAAGCACCATAGACGTACCATAAAAGTAATCCATATAGCCATATGGACTACTGCTAAATTCAAGTTTTCTGAAGTCATACGATTGCTTTGTGTAATGAACAAACCATCATTTTAAGTGATTCTCTCCATTGAGATGTTAACTGCTGTATGTTGATTTTGAGATGAATCAGTCAGTGATTCTGTGCAACAAGTCAAATAGTAAATTGAAAACACAAGACTTTCTTTAACCATGCATCAGTATTTTGGTTTGTTCTACACACAAAGACTTGGAATATAGTGCACAGACCCATACAGACTACTACTATGATACTTTTGTGGTGTCGTTCATCCTTGTGAATAACATAAAATAGATAAAATGATAAATTAAAAATTCTGTAATTTACTCAGTTATGTTGTTCCCCTGTATGATTTTCTTTCTTTTGCAGAACACAAAATGGTCATTTTAAAAATGAAATAGTAAATAGTGCACACAATTTAGCAAATCGAGGAAAGCGAAATAGTAAATCGTGCACACAATTCAGTAAATCGATGGAACTAAACAGTAAATAGTGCACACAATTTAGCAAATGGAGGGAACGAAAAAGTAAATTGTGCACACAATTTAGCAAATCGAGGAAAGCGAAATAGTAAACCGTGCATGTTTTAATATATATATATATATATATATATTTTTGTCCTTACAATGAAAGTCACCGGGGTCCAAAACAACATTAGCAGACATTTTTCAAAATATAATTTTGAAGAAAAAAAAAATAAAAAATGCATACCATACAAGTTTGGAACTACTAAAATATTTTTTGTTAATTTCCTAATAATTCATTCAGCCCCATGTCATCCAAGATGTTTATGTCTTTCTTTCTTCAGTCGAAAAGAAATTTAAGGTTTTTGAGGAAAACATTCCAGGATTTTTCTAAATATAGTGGACTTTACTGGGGTTCAACGGGTTGAAGGTCCAAATGTCCTTTTTGACTGAAGAAAGAAAGACATAACCCTCTTGGATGGCATGGGGGTGAGTAAATGATCAGGGAATTTTAATTCTGAACTCAACTAATCCTTTAAATGGAATAAAGCGGAAATAAAATAAAATAAAATAAAATAAAATAAAATAAAATAAAATAAAATAAAATAAAATAAAATAAAATAAAATAAAATAAAATAAAATAAAATAAAATAAAATAAAATAAAATAAAATAAAATAAAATATTAGGTTAAAAACTTAAACTTTAAAACTTTTAACATAAATTTAGAAATATTGTCCTGGCAACTAACTGAAATAAAATAAATTTAAGTACTAAAATTGAAATAAAAAGCTAAATAGAAATATTAAATTACAAAAACTAATACAAATAACAAAAGCACATCACTAAATTTTAAACTAAAAATTAAAATCTAAAAATAAAATTCTAAATATTAATACATAAGCTTAATAGTATAAATTAATGCTAAAATAAGTTTGTTTTTTCAAATAAATGCCTTTTCTTTCTTTTTTTTGTTACTCATTTACATGTACATTTAATAGACACTTTTAACCAAAGCAACTTACAAATGAGGAGAACAATAGAAGCAATCAAGCCAACAATATGTAAGTGCTGTGACAAGTCATGGGGGGAACACAAAGAAATAATTTCTCATTCATTTTTGCATGTAATGACCAGGTATAGTGACCAGTTGTGCTGATGTTCTACATGCAATCATTTACTCAAGGTGCATTATAATCCCTGCTAACCACCTGTAGGCTCAGAATGACGCAGAAAGTGCTGTTATAAACCCCGCACGTGAGTATTAGCACGTCACCAGAGCATAGAGACGTGTGCCTCTGTGTTTTGTGACCAAAATCTCAGGGGAGATTCCCAACAGCAGATAGAACACCATTCAGGGAACAAGGTTTGTTCCTGAAAGCCTGAGATAGAATACGTGTCTATGTGCGGGTGTGTGTGCGAGAGACTCATACGTGAGGACAGAGTGACGCCAGTTGGTTCTTTCTTCAATGGCGACTTGTCGCGGTGCCAAAAGCCTCACAGAAGAAGCTCTGTCATTGAAGTGGGAGTGAGCCCTCGAGGGGAGGGTGTCCCCTTTTACCAGTCAAACAGCTCTGCGAGGATGAATTTAAATTGTTTTAGCTCAGCTTTGAAATAGTACTAAAGCACTGTTTTTACAAGCTAGCTTAAGGACATTGGTTTTCATTCACAAATAATTACCTTTAAGTTTTGTAATTATGTGCATAGAAAACATTCTCATGCAAAGTGTGATTCACAACAGGTGCGGATGCACTAGGACTGCACGACATTGGGGAAAAAAACTGACTTTGCAATATGAAAACAGTTCTAGAATGATTGAGGTGATTTTGTTGAGGAGTGAATCTGCATAGAAGATAAACAAATTGCAAGCATTACATAAATACAGTAGTGCAAAGATACAAATGAAATAAAGTGCTTTGTTTTTTAGGCAAGTTAACTATTCAGGTACTGAAATAATCAAATGATTAAATAATCAAATGTAAAATAACACTGCATAGTCTTTAACATATTAATTAAATATAATTAATCTTAATCTAAAGCTATAAAATTTATTTTCTCTCTGATTTTTTTGTTTCATTTACATCAGACAGCAACAGGAATATTAGGCTGCTGTCACTTTAAGACCGAATGCATGGATCCAATACAATGATATGCATCCATTTTCTTAATTGTTTTGTTCATGTAAGCTGTATGTGACTGCGTTTACATGGATACTCACTGAGAAGTGCATTTTAACATTATTTTGCGTGTATGTGTCCGTTCAGGCACAAAGTATGTTCGTATATGTTCTTTATTCTGTCACAGGCATTTTCAAATGAATCAAATGTATTTTTTTAAGATATGCTATAGCACCTTATTTACAGCTAGATACATATATATGTTCTTCCTCATTTAATGTAAAGAATCCACATACGATATGTTACACTGTGTCCTAACCGAACGTGATGTGATGAGATTCCGCAAACAATTTGTCTGTCCACACCAGACACGACTATGTGATAGGGCTGGGTAAAAAATATTGATTCTCATTTTTATGAACCGATATCGATTCTTAAATCCCAAGAATCGATTAGTCTAGTCTGTTTTCAGTTGATGAATGAACAGAACATCTCGTCTCCCATCCAATAAATCGCAATAATCTTTGTGCTTTGTTACTTTTGATATGAAGCAAAGTCTCAGATTTCAAATGACGTCCATCTTATTATGAGATTCAAAAAATAAATACCGTTTTGGCGCTGTTTAATGTGGCGTGACAGATCGCTTTAGCGCCTCAGTTAAAGAGAAGCATGTGATCATCCTCTCCTCCGCTTTAATACCAGTTACAGCGTGAAATAAACATGCATGAACATCTGAAGGTATGTTAAAATATACAGTACAACTTACTGAAATCCGTATCATGTCTCGTGTAATCGCTCAATCAGTGCTTCAACCTCGGAAAGACGTCAGTAAAACAGCTTGTAAACAATGTCACGTAACGTCACATTTACCTCAGAAAAACATATTCAGTGACCATAAACTCATTAGTCAGCTAGAAAAGTGACTCTAGAGAGCAACATTCTGATAAATATAGCTATGCATGTTACATATATTCATTATAATGTTTGATGTTCTTCAATATTTAATGCATGTTTGAATAAATCAGTTATGACAGCCACAAATTAAAAGTTTATTTAAAAAAAAACAAATTGGAGTAGAAATATGATTATGATTATGTAAGTCTAAACTTTGTTTATTATATAAAAAAACATCATTGAGTGTAATTTAAGTGTTAAATAAGTTAAATTTAACCTTCAATATTATTATAGTAGTACTAACTGAAAATGCTGTTCTTACTTAGAGTTTTTGTTTGTTTCTAGTCAAAATATCTTAAAGTTCTTAAACAAGCAAAATAATCTTATTTCAAACCAAAAATAAGCAATATAATCTTGTTTTCAGTTTGGATTAAGATTATTTTGCTTACCCCATTGGCAGATTATTTTGCTTGTTTTAAGGAAAAACACACTTAATTTTGACTTATTTTTCCTAAAAACAAGAAAATAATTTTTACTTGTCAAGAAAATGCTTCTTGATTTAAGAACTTTAAGATATTTTGACTAGAAACAAGACAAAAACTCTAAGAATAGCATTTTTTGCAGTGCGGCACTCGCAACGAAATGGATAAGTACATAATCAAATTCATGAATATTACACTATTTTAATATTATTAAAAATACTTGCACAACTGAAACAATCTTTGTCATATAACACACTTGTCTGTTCGCAATGAGTTGACAGTTTGAACGTTTTCTTTCATTTATTTTGAAGATCTGAGGTGAATTGTCCATTGTTGCTTTCAGAAAGACACACAAAATGATATTCAAACTCACATTAGATGCTTTTAACATTAAATAAAGCCCATAAACAGTACCTGAGATTATCATTATCACACTTTGTGTTGTTGTTCCAGCCTTGACGTCGCAGAAAAATAGAAACCATTTCTAAAATGGAATTGTCACGTGTCGCCGTTGCGGCTAGTTAGGACAAAAACTCTGTTTAACATGGAAAAAAAAATTTTTTTTTATCATGTGTCATGGCATCACGTCTGGTTAGGACATGGTCAGTGGGGTTTTAAGCAGCAGATATAGAACATTTTGAGTGTTCTAGATCATGCAGCTGTTATCAGACACAATTATTTTACTTTAGTAGGGATAGTAAAGGGATGTGCAGTATCGACTAGTCGATTAGTGCGATCGACTAGTGAGTTTATATTTTAGTGTTGGTGCTTCTTTACAGCGACGTAGTTCTTAAATAATTAAGGGATGCAATTTCTCTGATAGTAGGACGTGCTGAAGCACGGTAAAACCCTCTCATCTCTTACTTAATCTAATTTAAAGCAGCACCGCTACAGCCATCAAAACATCACACACTGTCTAAAACAATAAATGAAGACACTCAATGTCAGACTTCAAATCGTCTCTTTTGATCACCCAGTGAGTCGGAGCGCTCAGATTATTGAAGTGCATCATTCTGCGACGTGTCGATCTCAATAGGAGTCGTTCTTGAGAGGACTTTGATAGTTTTGTACAACTGGTTATAGTTATTTTGCCTGCTTATTTGTTGGATTACCCTATTGAATGGTTGTGCTTAGTTTCCATAAATCCCTGAAAAAATGTGTCTGAATGGGGTTTTGTGGATCTGACGCAGCCTAATTAATTATACAGGGCTCCCTCAACACTGACTAGTCGATTATGATAATTGGTTGTTTTGCACAGCCCTAATAGAAAGACAATTGATAAAAAAAAAAACCTTAAAAACAAGATAAACCTGAGAAGCAACACTGGCCAGTTTTCTTTAAAGCTACAAGATGTACGATTTTTGGATTAAAATATTCAAAAACCACAAGAACACTGTTATATATTTTGTTGACTTGTGTACTTAAATTATCTCAAATGTTTTCAACATTTAAATCCAGAGAAATCAGCAGTGTAACAGCCCGTGTCATTGCATTGTCTGTCAATCCACGTTACCCTCGATTTCCAGTTTTACTTCCGTATGGAAACATCAAACACGCTTTAATATATTCCCCTGGATTCACAGACATGTTTTGTCTCAAGATGCACACCAGTAATGTTTTTCTTTTCTAAGGTACGTTTATAAAATGGCCTAATCCTGGCTTAATCTAAGCCCTGTCTGTGAAACCTATGTGCTTTATTAGACAGATGAGCAACTGTTTGGATATCTTTATCGACAGAAAACGTTCAGTTTCGTTTAACCTTGAATATTATTAAAAATAAATAGAGAATGACCTGCATTGAGCATTTCTCTAGCCTGAATTCAGGTTCTTCTCATCCTCTCAATCCCCTCCCTCTCTTCCCTTCTCCTTTTTGTCTTTACAAACACATCATCCTAATATGTGCTGTATTATGACTGGACAAGACATCCGCCCATTGCCAGGCTGGAAGGAAGCTACTAGATCATCTTTAGCAGGCCAAGGAGACAAATGTGATTGTGAGCGTCAGTGGAGCGGAGCCGTGCTTCAGATCGAAATTCATTTTAGGCTGTGGCTTTCCCTGCATCGCTGGTCTAGACAAACATTCTGTTTCCAAGACTTCTGCTGGGCTCTCTCCAAAGCACTGCAGATAATTTCATTACGGATCTGCGGATCAATGTTGCTTTGTGCTCTTTAAATAGTGCACTGGAACTTGCAGCCTAATTGACTGGCCTTTGCACCATCAATTGTTCGTTCATAACAAAGGGGCACAGTTGTCGAAATGTGTTTCTACGTCAAATTCTTGATGCAATGCTAAACTTCCTGCTGAGTCTGATTACAATGACTGCCATTCACAATCAACTGTTTAAAATTGTGATTCATCAATAAGTTGGCATTTAAACTGGATTTAGAAAAAAAAACATAAGAACCAGCATACAACGAATAAAAAATAGCTGATTATTCAGAGTGATATCTACCGATAGTTTGGGGGTTCTGCCTTTTATACCTTCTTTTAAATTTGATGATAATTTAATTATAAATGATAATTAAGCATTATATTTTTAATTATTATATTTAATGAAATGCAAAAAAAATGTTATTCTCTCCATTTCATCAACTTGTTTCAGAGTAACTGGAAACACATTACTCATTAATATTGACACACATTAACTAAATTCTGAAGATTAAATTAATATTCAACTTTCTGAATGTTATTGATTCATATAATTACTAATATTGAACATCAAACTGGTTTGTTAGCATTTTCTTTACACAAATCACAAATTCAGCGCATTTTCCTTCCCCTTTTTTGATTGACAGGATATATCAGCCCCGACGATCAGCTGTTTTTAAACTATCAGTGTGAAAATTCGCTTTCTGCTAGTTGGGAGTGTTACTTTTAAAATGTATTCCACTAAAGATTACAGAAAACATTATGCAAAATGTAATTCAATGTGAGTAATGTAATCTAAATAATTTGAAAAACTTTGCCAAACTAGGCAGATTTTTTTTCTTTTAAAGTCCCCCTGTAGTCATTTTTTTATTATAATAAAACTCATCTTTGTTCACCAAAATGACATATTTAAACTTTTTTTTTTTTCCTGTGAAAAAAAAAAAAAAGTCATGCCTTAAAATAGCTTGAATGTAACTGTAATGGTGCGTTCACACCGGACGCGAATGAAGCGGTAAGCGCGAGTGATTTACATGTTAAGTCAATGCAAAGACACGAATTGACATCCTGCGGCGCGCTTCGCGCGAATGAAGCGGCGCGAATTGAGCGATTTGCGCGAATCGCGCAAGTTGAAAAATCTGAACTTTGGCGAATTTCCGCGCTGCGTTAACCAATCAGGAGCTTGCTCTAGTAGTGACATGACATAGCGAGCTGAGGCAGAAATTCGAAACAACAATGGAGGACAAAATCATCGTCGCTATACATCTTCATACATTTATAGAAACAGAAATAAAAAGGATTGTGTTTGAAAGAAAGTAAGTGAGGAGGTCGGACAATATGATAAGTTGTTAAAAAACGGTCTTTACTCAATTTTAGATATATATAGATACATATTAAGACTACAAGCCAACTAAAGACGACCAATTGAGCTTATTCGCTGTAATTTACAATTATTTCCCCACTGACAAGTAACGTTAGTGTTTATTCAGAGGAAGTGTGCAGAAAGCAGTGGGAGAGTCTGGGACACATAAAGGAGCGGGAGAGCCCCTCTCATGACGCGAATTCGCGTCTGTTGTGAAGGGATTTTCACGTGCGAATGATGCGAATGTCACACGCGAATGAAGCGAGTAAACTCAAAATGTTCAAGCGTCCAACTACGCGCGAATAGCGCGATTTATTCGCGCAAGTCGCATCTGGTGTGAACGCAGCATAAGGGTGTACCTTGCTTCATTTACTATGCGTGGATCTATGAATATGCTAATTAGCCCCGCCTCCACTCACTCACACGAGCTCAGAGATCCACACGGTCAACATACTGAGGTAAACACTACACAATGGTATCGTTTTTTACATAACAATAATTATTATGATTAGCCTTTTGCTTGATTGTTATCAAACAGCTAATAATATTGCTAATGTTACACAAACCATGTTCCCATTCGCCATCTCAGAGTTCAGACAGCTGTATTCTAAACATCAGCATCCTCACAAACGCTTTGAATAACGCTGAACGTAAGTGGAGAAAGGCATATAGTTCATCATTACATCGTAATATACATTTTTCTGCAAAAATTTCAAGGTTCTCAGTACCATAGCAAAAACTATTGAAACACACTCATTTTCAAAAAATAAATAAATAAAACAATTAAAAAAACAAAAACAAAATTGATGTTGCAGCAAAGACATATGTAACAGATTTGTGCATTAGAGGCGAGAAGATCGCACATCAGTCACACAGACCGACATCTCCCAGAGTAAATGACATCTCTTCACCTTGGCTCTCAGCGTCTGCAGATCTGTGTCGAGCAGTGATTGAGTTTAGGCAGTGGTCTGGGGCCTGAGGCAGAGCTGGACGCCGGAAACACAGATCGAGTCATTGGAGTGGCAGGAGTGCATTGAGGTTCTCAAACATGATTAGGGGTTGGCATCTCCTGGGTTGTTTCACTCTAATCAATTTGATCATTAATGCAACTCCAAAGAGTTTCTCATCATAGAGAATGTTATTTATTTGCCCTGGTTGCCAGGTCCTTGAAAAATAATTGTGGAGATGAAGGTTGTATGCGGCCGGTGTTCTGGGTAGAGAAAACGGCCAATTTGTGTCCCTTTATTAAGGAAGGAACATGATGTACTTCAGAAATGTCCACCTGATTGCTTCTGTGCAATTTCTAAGTCACAAATTGCTCTCTTGGTCCAGCGACTGATATTTTCATTGTGTTCAAACTGAATGAGTGTGTCCAAATATGATTTATAAAAAACAAAAATTGTTTTCAATTTTAAAATGAAAAATACTGGATTTTTTATTTTTCAAAATGTCAAACTAAAAAAAAACAAACAAAACAATTAATGATATAATTGTGAAGAGACACAATAAGTAAAATGTGTTCTTTTGTGTTGCAGAATAGGTGCAATTGAGTCAATAACATATATAGATTTTTTTTAAACGTATAGTAAAAAAAAAAAAAAAAAAAAAAAAACAGATTAGCCAAATTAGTAGAAATATCCTCTTTGTATTCATGTTGATTTCATATTGTTTTTAAAAAACGTTTATACTATTTTTTTTTTTTTTTATACCAGATTTAATTTAATGACTCTAAGGATGTCATGCAGTGTAACCAAGTAAATAACTTATTTTTATACATATCTTAATTATTTTATTATTATTTAAAAAAAAAAAAAAAAACGTGCATGTAATTTAAGTGTTTGTATACAAAGCAGTTAATTTTAACCTTCAGTATTATAGTAATGTAGCACCAACTGGAACAGATTTTTTTTTTTCCTTGAGAAAATTTGCCATTAACTGTACATGATTATATATTCAAATTAATCGATAACGATTTGAATCGCAAGCTTGTGAATCAAAATCGAATCATGAAATTTGTCAATGCAGACTTAGTATTTGTCAAGATGTGGTAGTTTTCCAGAAGCAGTTTTGTTTAAAACATAATCTTAGAAGAAATAATAATAAGAGTGATATAGAAATTTTCCATTATGATCTCAGGACAGTTGTATCACCCTGACATATATATTTTTTGTTCCGATATCAAAATGAACATTAATTCAGTGATTAAAAACATGTTTGTTCAAGATGATATGTATATCTCTATTCACTGCATGCAGGGCTTGACATTAACACTCGCCAACCTGCCAAATGCAGGTGGGTTTCAGTAGGGATGCACTGACATGAACATTTTGACCGATACCGATAATCCTTTATATTTGAAAGCCAATAATCGATATATTGGCCAATAAATCTAAATCCAAATTTGTTCTCATATTTTATGTAGCCTATATAACAGACTTGCGCTGCACATGTTGCACTTAACTGTATTTTCCGTTTTGGAGCGATTTCAATCATATTTCAAGCAATTCAAAACCATCATGGTGTACAGTGCACATCTGAAGCGTCTCAGCTGAAGGAAATAGTCCATTATTTATCGACTTTAATATATTGATAACATTAAAGGTGCTATCGAACTTTTTTTACAAGATGTAATATAAGTCTAAGGTGTCCCCTGAATGTGTCTGTGAAGTTTCAGCTCAAAATACCCCATTGATTTTTATTTTTATTTTTTTTTATTAATTTTTTTTAACGGTCTATTTTGGGACATAATTAGAAATGCGGAGATTCAGGTTGTGGCCCCTTTAAATGCTCACGCTCCCTGCCCATGGAGCTCGCGCTTGCCTTAAACGGTGCATAAACAAAGCTAATATAACCCTCAAATGGATCTTTACAAAGTGTTCGTCATGCATGCTGCATTAGTGTTGTCAAAAGTACCGACTTCGGTACCTATCGGTACTGAAATTTTAAAAACGTGACGCTTTGAGCGCTGTTGAGCGGATTCATAAACATCTCTGATTGGCCATTGTGTTGACGCGCTCATCAGATATGCCTGTGATTGGCTACAATGATCAACGCGTGGGAGCATTTGAAAGCACACGGAAGTGTTTGAATTTGAAAGCGTTTTGAAAGTGGGAGCGCGAGCCATTGAAAGCAGGCGTCTATCACTGGACCGATCCGCGATAGACGCCTGCTTTCAAACACTCCCGTGTGTATCTGTGTAAGCGCTTAGTGAAGAGATTAATTGATGACTGTTTACAACGTTTTTACAGCGTTGATCATTGAAGCCTATCACAGACATATCCGATGAGCCGTGAAAACAACAGCCAATCAGAGATGTTTACGAATCCACTCAACAACGCTCAAAGCGTCACGTTTTTAAAATTTCATTACCGACTAGGTACCGAAGTCGGTACTTTTGACAACACTATGCTGCATGCATGCGTCGGATTATGTGAGTATTGTATTTATTTGGATGTTTACATTTGATTCTGAATGAATTTGAGGCTGTGATCCGTGGCTAACGGCTAATGCTACACTGTTGGAGAGATTTATAAAGAATGAAGTTGTGTTTATGAATTATACAGACTGCAAGTGTTTAATAATGAAAATAACGACGGCTCTTGTCTCCGTGAATACAGTAAGAAACAATGGTAACTTTAACCACATTCAACAGTACATTAGCAACATGCTAACGAAACATTTAGAAAGACAATTTACAAATATATATCACTAAAAATATCATGATATCATGGATCATGGCAGTTATTATTGCTCCATCTGCCATTTTTCACTATTGTTCTTGCTTGCTTACCTAGTCTGATGATTCAGCTGTGCACAGATTCAGATGTTAATACTGGCTGCCCTTGTGTAATGCCTTGAACATGGGCTGGCATATGCAAATATTGGGCGTACATATTAATGATCCCGACTGTTACGTAACAGTCGGTGTTATGTTGAGATTCGCCTGTTCTTCGGAGGTCTTTTAAACAAATGAGATTTATATAAGAAGGAGGAAACAATGGAGTTTGAGACTCACTGTATGTCATTTCCATGTACTGAACTCTTGTTATTCAACTATGCCAAGATAAATTCAATTTTTAATTCTAGGGCACCTTTAAAAATTAACATATATATCAGCTGATACTGATATGGTGGCCGATATATCATGCACATAAAGCCACCGTTCAGCACTAAATTGACTTCTTTGTCGCTGCTTATTGCACTTAAACAGTCGAATACACTCAAAATAATGTCAAAATGCCAGTCTTGTCGAGTATTCACATAAACGCAGTCAGTATGTTTGAAGTGAAAGTAAACAGTTGAGAAAGAAAAAGCATGTGTAACCGTATAACGGATCTGTGTGTCAGTTCTTAAAGTGACAGCAGCCTAATAAACCTGCTGCCAAATTATGAGATAATATTAAAAATATCTATATGGTAGTTTTCTCCCATGGTATCAGTGTCAGAATTGTGGCCAATGAAAATGCTGGCCATTTGAGTGGCTAGTAACTTTGGAAAACCACTAGCAACAGTGGCTGGTGAGCAAAAAAGTTAATGTCAAGCACTGATTGTATGTATGAATTGCATTTAATGTTTTTTTTTTCTTTTTAATATTATTGACCCAGTTAGTTTGAAACTTGTCATATTCTTTACAAAAACCTATCAAATCATCAACTTCTGCAATTTTACTCTTGTTTTCCTCTAGATAAGCCTGAGAACTACGACGTCTGGTACGAGAGCAAGTTTGAGGAATGCGACAAGGAGGCCTGTCTTTCCTTCTCTAAAGACATGTTGTGTTCGCGGGTCACGGTGGATCACAACTATTACGCCATCTGTCAAAACCTGCTTTCGCGATATGCTACGTGGCGGGGCAGCTCCGGTGGACTTCTTCACGACCCCCCGCCACACATAGCCAAAGACGGCCAGCTTGAAGCCCTGTTGGACGAGTGTGCCAACCCCAAAAACCGGTACGGCCGCTTCCAGGCAGCTAAAGAACTGCGCGATTACTTAACCCAGCTAAGCGGTACCGCTAGGTAATGACCGTCCATGCCTGTCAATGCTCAACGTTCACTCATCAATGTCCGACGATGTCTTCAGGGTTTGGGGATCCCCATTTGACTTTCGACAGAACCGTCTCTCTGTAACTCTATTTCAGACCAATCGTCCCATCACTACAATCTGTTGTGTACATTTTGTTTCTCTTACATTAATCTTTAAATTATTGAAATGTCTTTGGTTCATTGCTTTTATTCAATGGTTTATTTTGCAATAAAGGCAGCGGTGACACTGGGAAAGGCAGCTTGGGAAGCATTAACTCTGTCCAAAACTTTGTAGTGAACGTCTTCTGCCTAATTGATTCACTTACATTCCAGGAAGAATGAGTTTGGCACAAAGCATAATTTTGAGATGGTAGAGAGGATGTGGAAATCTGTACATAATTGGAGCAGATTGGAGGGGAAATGAGTTGGAATTGCTTTGCATATACCAAAGAGTCTGGTTCAATGTAACTCAAACCTCTGAACTAAAAGGGCAGAGCCTTTCGCTAAAAATTTAGCATAGTCAAACCGCCAGAATTACCCCAGAGCGGATTCACGGATGTGGTTAGACTTGTTACAAAGATTTGTGTTTGTATTAATCAAGCAAAGTCCAGAGAGGGCCACAATGAATCCAAATTACGTGGCGCTATTAAATCAGAGAGGTCCTGGTCTCTAATTGGCCGTTAACTATAAATAATGTACCGGCACATGGCGTGATGCAGCGCTAACTCCTCGACGTGTGAACGTGCATCTGAAACTTTCTATCTTTAAAATCCATCTTAACATTTCAATTTCACAGCTCTGCAATTGAATTAATCAAAATTTAATTAAACGTCTCTAACACTTAAGATCGTTTAACTTTGAGCCATCCGCCTGCTGTTTTTTCCCCCTCTCTGGTTTGATTTTGCACTTGGTGGACCAATGAATTAGATCAGTATGCTAATGAGTATGCGTTAGATAATGAAGTACGCTAGCGCTTGACTGACAGCATCACTCCATTGAGCATGGATTTTGAAAGCTAGCTAATCACTTTCAACTTGATGCTTCTGCCAGAGCAAATGAATGAAATGAATTAAGATTTTAATCTTTTTATTTCCATGTTTGAGTTCTGGCCGGTCAGGCCCTGAAAAGTCAAAGCAATAAGTGTCAATCAGCCATTATCACTGAAGATCCCTCTGCTCTTGTCCAATCTAAACCGGTGACCGGATGGCCTCTTTGGATGTTGGCACGTGAGAGATTTTTTGCGTGCATAAGTAACTGTCCGCTTTTGTACTGTACTTCTGTTTCAGTTGAGTATTATATCAGCTGTGTCTGATTTTACTGTGCCTTTCATTCAGAAGTTGTATTTACAACTTTTTAGTCTGTTTAAATATTAAATAAATGAGTATATATATATATATCTATCTCTATATATATACTTCCAGTGTCTGTTTTATTTTTGATGTCACATTGCTTTGAATCTCATTGATTTAGATTAGAATTTCTAGAGAAGTTTAGGCATTTGAACATTCTTGATCACAATTGTTTTTTAACGATTACATGTCATAACAACAGTGTACCTAAACCGAGGGGTTCCTGCATTTTTCTGGACTTATTAATATATTTAAGGAGCAGATGTGAGTGTCTTTACTGACACGTTCATTTGGGTATGGAGACCGACTTGTAAGCTCAGTTCCAAAACGAAGTGAGCTGCCTTGCTGTCTACTACCTAGGTCACATCCTAACCAAAATGAAACTTGGAAGAATGTTGGTAACCAGACAGTGGATGGTAGCCATTGACTTCCATAGTATTATTTTTCCTACAGTGGAAGTCAACGGCTACCATTACCAACATTCTTCAAAATATCTTCTTTTTAGTTCAACAGAAGAAACTCATACAGGTTTGGAACAACATAAGGGTGAGTAAATGATGACAGAATTTTCATTTTTGGGTGAACTATCCCTTTTAAGTGACTGACTCTTCATCAGCAGAAACTCAAATGCGGCACACAGGATACGTGATTTTTTTTTTTTTTCTTTTCTTTTCAATTATAATGATTGTTATGCACTAATAATGTATGTATATACTTTATTGTTAAAGGGATAGTTCACCCAAAAATGACAATTACCCCATGATTTACTCACCTTAAAGCCATCCTAGGTGTATATGACTATCTTTTTTCAGACGAACACAATCGGGTTAGGATTTTGAAGCCAAAAAAATGCATCCATCCATCCATCATAAAAGTAATCCATACGGCTCCAGGAGGTTAATAAAGGAAGTGAAGCAATTGTTTTTTGTAAGAAAAATATCCATATTGAAAACTTTAACTATAATAACTGGCTTCCGGCAGATGACCGTACGCGCTGATTTGCGGCAGAAGAGTGACCTCTGACACGATGCATGACGTAATGACGAGCATGGAAGCGCAGAGGTTAACACCGGTCACAAATTCTAAGTCTAAAATTATAATTTTAAAAGAGAAATGTTGAAAGATTTCGATATAAGAGAAGAGGAGCTTGAGTTTGTTGCACAACCCTATTTTTTTTTTTTTTTTTTTTTTTTTACCTTGACAGTTTTTATCTACGCTTACGATGCTCCTACATCCATGCGTCATACATCACGTTACGGGTTACTCTTGTGGCACAAGTTGACATGCTAGCCATCTGCCGGAAGCTTGTTATTTGAATTTAGCTTGTTATTTGAATTTATAAAGTTTTAAACATGGATATTATTCTTACAAATACCCGTCACTTTGCTTTGCCTTTATTAACCCCCTGCAGCAGTATGGATTTATTTTTTTATTTTTTTATTTTTTTTTATAATGGATGGATGAATTTTGGGGGCATCTAAATCTGGCCCCCAATTCACTACCATTATAAATCTTGGAAGAGCAAATCTATTTTTAAATATATCTCCGATTTTGTTTGTCTGAAAGAAGATAGAAGTCATATTCACCTAGGTTGGCTTGAGGGTGAGTAAATCGTGAACATTTTTATTTTTGCGTGAACAATCCCTTTAATATCCTTATATACTTCAAACAAAATCGAAGAATAAACTGGTGACTTCATTTTGAACAAAATTAGGCCAAAAAGGAATTTGCTTGGAGTTTGTTTCAGGAGTTCGAAATGGCTTGCTAAAGCAAACTTTCTGGAAAAGTTCGCTCCGACTGATATACATTTTCAGACTAGAACTGTATCCGTGGTGATAATCGGTAGATGTGTGCTCAGCTCCACCGCCTTTGAGGTGAAAATAATGCTGCGTTCCAGGCAGGTTTTTGAGCCCGTAAGTAGTCACGACTCGCAACTTTATAGCGTTCCAGGAAAGTCATGCCAAACTGCGTAAAAGTGTAAACAAACCAACATGGCGGACCGTGCTTATTCCTTGCTTATTTGAGGGAAACAGAGGAGGAAAACGGCGCATAAGGCAAGAGAAGCTCTTATATCTTTTATTTTACCGTGCACTTGCATAAACACCGCATTGTTGTTGTTGTTTCACGGGCTATATGACGTCAGAACCCGTAACTGGGACTACATCTATCTAGTACGAGTTCACGGGTGGGAAGTCACGGCTTTGACTGCTGTTCCAGTGCACTTTCACGGGTAGAAGGTTGGAAAAACACGGGTTACGGGTTGCCTAGAACATAAGGTGCGTTCACGCCATGTTCAACTAGTAATTGCAACTTGTAAACTCTGAATTTTATGAGATCTCCCACTTGAACCACATGACCACTGTACCACCTGACAGCCCATCGGCTAATCTTCAACATGTTTGATCTTAACCATAAGCTTTGGATTGATCTATTTTTAGAGTTTACACAGAAAAAAAAGGTTGTTTTATAAGGGAAATCAAGGACAATTGTATGACTGGTATGATTCAGTTTACGGCACTTCTCATTCATTTCTATGGGATCCGCAATCAGTAGGCGTTTCCCAATGTCGAGGAAGGATCCTCGGAAGCCAGAATTTCGAGGATGCTACGTCATCGACATCCGTCGAAGGACTGTTCCAATGTCGAGGATCCTCGGAATTTCAAACAAGGACTGAGTCCTTCGTTCGAAAAATATCCCATATACAGGAAAGGATGCATATGTGTAGCCTTCGCGCTCTTCGCGCTAAATCACCCACAATCCTATGCGTGCAGCTTTGCGATCTTGTTCAAAAAATTAAAAAAAAAATGTCGGACGTTAGCGGGCAAAATGCTTTCAAATGTAAGTATATTTACGTTACCAAACATTTGTTATAACTGTAGTAAATATGTCAGATAAATAAAGTTTAAGGTTTAAATGCCAGTACAAATTACTACCGTATTGATATTATAAATTAAACAAATACAAATTACGTTATTGATGGCTAACTGAACCGGACCATCATTTAACAATTGTTAGCTTGGTTGCCGTCACCGGCATTTCTTTTACCTTTTCACTGATGTAATGACGCAATGACGTGCACTTGCTAGTCTGTTCCATTTACGTGTTCTCCGAATGCTAAAGAGGAGCCTCGCCTAGCCTCTGAAGGAAGTGACTTGGAAGGACCAGTCCTGCCAAGGAAGTATCCTTGACATTGAGAAACGCCTAGTGATTGACTGTCGCACAACTCTGAACGAAAATCAATAACGTCAAGGCTGTAATGCGATTGGTTGTCAAGGCACACGTGATCCAAGTTAGCTGTTACGCTTTCTCCAATGGTAGAGCCACGGACCCTCGTATCTCCCGATAAGACCATCTCTGAATATTCTCTGGTTCATTTCTTCTATGCAATCCATCATAGAAACAAAGATTTTTGAAACTTTGAATAAACCAATAGCTTTGCAAAGTGATCCACTGTTTATGTGAGCTTGATACGCCACACTCTGGTTGGAATGGTGTAAATGCAACAAAAACTCAGAAAAACACCTTTTACAAACCAGTTGAAAATGTTTTATTGAAAGTGTAATTAAACACAATTAATGAATCATCTAAGACAAATAATAAGTGTTTGTATAATATGTATTTAATTGTATGGCTTGGTTTGTTTGTTTATGGAGAGATTGTTTAAACAGGCCAGCAAGAGACTATTATCTACAAATCTTTATTTTTATTATACAAATGTGTCATTAAAAAATGTCTCAAGATCAGATAAATCCACAAAGACACTGGTTCATGGGTTCATAGAGGTCACCCCCTAATTGCAAAGTATTGAAATTTTGAAATGTTTTGATGTAATGAAGCCTCATTTACTGAAATCATGTGACTTTGTCCCAAATTGAGCCCTCGCGATTTTCCTCTGTATCCACACAAGTGTTTCGAAAGCGCATCACATCAGATTTTTTTGACTTGCACTTTGGGAATTTGTCTGTCTTCAAATGCTGTCTCAAGACATTTTAAGATTTGGAATGGGAAAAAAAAATTGGTAACACTTTGGTATGGGGAACACATTCTCACTATTTACAACTTTTGCCTCAGTAAACTCTTAATTTACTGCTAATTAACAATTAGTAAGGTAGTTGTAGTAGGATTTAGAGATGTAGCATAAGGTCATGCAGAATAAGGCATTAATATGAGCTTTATAAGTATTATTAAACAACCAATATGCAAGTTAAACTAGCAACTAGTTAAAAGTGAGAATTGTTCCCCATATTAAAGTGTTACCAAAAATGTCCTTATTCAAGGAAATTCCTTCCTTATTCAAGATCTGAGGCAAATTATTCTATGCCACTTGCGTTAAGCAAAATGTCAATCAAAATTATATTCAAACCCAAATTAATCAATTTTAATACTATACTAAACGCAAAATAAGTAGGTTACCTGAGATAGCTGTCAGCCGCAATGTTGTAGAAATAGAAACCACTCCAAAAATAGTTGACTCCACTCATCCCATATCGCTGTCTCCGGTGATTGCTTTTCTTATCGCATGTCACTGCTAGGAAACATCTATACTGTTATACATTCTTAGAGCATGTGTGTAATTAATGTTTAAAATAATTCAAAATCAAAAGTTTTCCGCCACCCTTCCTCCAGGAGGGTGGCCGGATCAGACTTTGCCCAGGAACTGGCCACCTCCCCCGGTATGGAGGAGGAAGGCCCGGGGTCCTGGAGCTCGCAACGAAGACCTCCTTTTCCGCTCATATTTGGACTAAAATTTTTCTAAATTTTTCCAGGGTACTCGACCCTTGTACGATGCCCAGGATGGTGCACTCTTTCCGGCCTTGTCACTCCCCACGAGCCCCTGGAAGTACACCAACTTCCAGTCATCCACCACCGCAGTGGAAATTGAATTATGCCCACAAAGGTGCATCATAGCCGGCCTCGTCACGCCACTTGAGTCCTGGAAGTACAACCACTTAACAAAATATTCCTCTGATCCTGGGCTAAAATCTGAAGTCTTTGATTGACATGTTCGCCGACTACTGGTTAATGACCATTGCGTTCATAATTGCCCTCGGATGAAATTCTGCCAGTGTCAGAAATTTTGAGGCACAGTCCTGCAGGAGTAGCTTCTCCTACAACCATCAAATCGAAAACCAATAGGAGCACAGAAGCTGCTGACGCAATTAGTGAGACAACAAGTCTTTTTTTCCCCACAAATCTATCCTGCATGTAAATGCAGCTCAAAGTCACTGAACGTGTCACGGATTGATGATGATTGATTGATGTGAGTCTTCTGTTTTTAACGCATCTTGACTACTGTACAGTCTGACGTTAATGACAACTGAGATCCTACAGTGTGACATGGGTTACAGCGGGGATCATTTTCATGCAATCTGACAAGCAACAGTCGGAAAGGACTATTTTAAATTGTACAGTGTGTGCACCCGGCTTACCATCATTAATTACATTAGACAAGACCTTTTTTTCCCCCTTTTTTAATGTTACATGTACACACTGGGCTTAGCATTTAATATCAGCTTTCCCCCTTAAGTTTACCAAGTTCTACATCCAAATGTTCTGCTCTTCTGGACAGCTGTTGGGGATGAGAAACTCTGGCAAATGTGAAGCATATTCGGACTGAAATGAGTCCCTGTGCTGCAGCTAAGAGAGTCTGACAGCTATTAAGATCGGCTTCATTACTACTGCAGCGGCTCCTCTGACAGCAATCAGCATTTCAGAAGTTATGTATGTTCAAAGGCGTTTCACTAGCTAAAAGAATTACATGATCCCCTGAGCCACAACACATTTCAGACTCAATGCATATAGGGTGGAACTGCTAAGTGGCTAAATTATGTGTTTGTACGTGTGAGACAAAAAAGAGATGTGGACTTACTGTAACTGTCTGCCAGTCTATAATTATGCCTCTCTGTTTTGACAAACACATTGTTGTCGGTATTCATCATAACACAGACACTCAGACACAAATTGTCTTCTTAAAGTGCTTTATGGAGCAGAATAATTCCAATAGTGTGCGCTTACAGGGGAGCACTGCAGGAAATGAATCTGACTCCAGGGGCCCGTACCATCCTCATTTGTTGAAATAAACACGAGCCTGAACCGACTCGGGACCGAGTGTCTTTATCGACAGAGCACAGGACGAGAGGAAGCTTAAAAACTCCTGCCATCTCCCATGAGTCGAGCACGGTATCTCAGAAAATCGTTCAGAAATCTTCTTAGGGCTCCTTAAATATGATCTGTGGTACATGATCAAACTCAGATATCACACTAACTGATCTCACTCAGGCATTTTTTAACATTGCACAACAATGCTGTCTTGAATTTAAATACTGCGTAGGAAGCTTTTCAGAAATAAAGCCATGTTTCTTGATAGTCTTTGATCTGGAAGCTCATTTCTGATTGGCTGGCTTTATGCAACCTCTGATAGTCAGGGTTCACAGGCTTTTAGAAATCGTGTTTACAAGGGATGTGTTCAGTTCCCCAGTGTGATAGAAGTGTGTAGGGGATGAAAATATTTGTCTTTTGAAGCACAGTTTTCTAAAGTTAAAGGAGATGTGGTTGATAGGGGTATAGTAGTCTCAGCCTCAGACGTGGACCGTCGGCTGAACGTCTGATGCATGTGGCACACTTAACTGGAAACGCTTCAGGATTTTCAAAGTCTTCATCTTGTTGGATGTCCAGGAGATGTGTGTGTCACATTCTTTAATGGTCCACCTGGAAACAAATGCCATGACGCCAAACCCCCTTGTGGAGGAAGAAAGTCGTGATGTTGAACGTTTTTGAGGACCAACTAAACACTGGATTTTCAAAAGTATGTGAAGTTCACGACTTCATTGTTGCAGTAAACTTGCACAACACTTTTAAATTAATAATTTATTAAATGCAAATTAAAAATGTATATAGCTTTTAACCACAAATGCTCATGTTGCACTGCTCTGCGATGCTCCACGCATTACGTAATCACGTTGGAAAGGTCACGCATGATGTAGGTGGAAGTACCGCAGTAGGGTGAAAAACTCAAATCAGCCCTTCAAAATCAGCCGACATCGTTGTTTTACCTTTTTTTTTTCTTCTGTAAAGGCCGTTTGACTTAGTCATTCACATTCACTTTGTAGACACTGGATTGGTACTTCCGCCTATGATTACATAATGCGTGGAGCATCACAGAGCAGTGCAAGATGAGCATTTGTGGTTAGAAAGTATCTTTTTTTTTTTTTTTTTTTTTTTTTTTTAGAAAATGACCGATCATTTCACTAAGATAAGCTGGGATCATGTAGAGCTCTTTGAAGCTGCACTGAAACTGACATTTGGACCTTCAACCTGTTGAACCCCAGTGAAGTCCACTATATGGAGAAAAATCCTGGAATGTTTTCCTCAAAAACCTTCATTTCTTTTTGACTGAAAAAAGAAAGACGTAATCATCTTGGATGACATGGTGGTATATATTAATTATTAATTAATAATAATAATAATAATAATAATAATAATTAAAATATTTTTTTTTCAACTCGTTTATTAGAAGCAGCTCAAACTAATTTAGAGTATAACAACAGCCATAGCTAGTTTAAAAAACAAAAGAAAGAAAAAAACAAAACAATAAAAAGACATGTTTAAAGGGTTAATAATAAAAGACTTTTGTAAAACCACAGAGATTAAGGGGCCTTTTTATTTATGTTTTCAGATGCATCCGGTTTCATTTATGTTACACTTGGCAAACCTTGAGCAGATTTATGTCTGAAAGGGATTTAATTATACATCAACACAAAGAATCTTGAAAGCGAAATGTCCATTAGTTGAACCATGCAAAAAACATTCATTATGATAGGGCTCTTTGACATATTTATTTCTTTACTTTGATTTTGAACAACTCTACAGGCTGCTGTGATTGTTCTCCCTTCAAAGTGCCCTGTTTACAGTATGCTATTTAGAATGCACTTGAAAGACATTAGAGGAACCAATGTCCAGATTTGCAAAGTTAGTGATAAAGTATGTTTGAAAGATAATGTTTAGTTTGAGGCACTTGAGCACAACTGTCCTTTTCACTTATGTGTTATATGTGTCAAATAATAGTTTAACAGTTTAATAAGTAGATATTACCTTATACAGGCAGACATTTTGATTACATTTTGATTATTTTGATTAACACATTTTCACTATTTTCCGGAGTGTTTTATGTATAACTCAATTATTTGTGATTATATTTGTGATGTATTTGTTGGCAGTGTTAATTTTGATTTAGTTTTAGCCATAGTCTTTTGACCAAAATGCCATTTAGATGTATTCATATTTTAGTCATCTGAATTGTTTTAGTCTTAGTCTAGTTTTAGTCAAGTAAATATCATACAATTTTAGAGCGAATTGTAAAATCTAATGATTTTTAATTGTAATGCATCAATTAAGCATTTCTCTAAAATTTCCAAACTCATTATATACTCCTGGAGAAAACATCTATTGACCTGTTAATGTGAATGATATTAAGGTTTGAGCATGCAATACAGACATATTTAACATGCCTTTATTTATAGTAAAATAAAATCCACTTCTCATAAAGAAACAAGAACATGGTCTTTTCAGTTAATGATATATGCATTCTTTATGACAACTTGCACAACATTCTTCATTTTTTGAAGCAGACATATTCATTTGTATAAATTAAACAGATCAATCCTTATTAAAGCTATTAAGGTTATTCAGTCAAGAACATTGAGTGATTTTCTCTTTTCCTTTTTTTATTTGATTAACATTAATGACCTACAGCTACAGGTTTATGAGGCTACTGTCACTTTAAGGCCGGATGCACGGATGCAAAACTCTGATACACATCAGATATTCTCCCAACTGTTTATGTTCACTTAATTTCATCTGATATTCTTCCATCTTTACGTGAATACTTGCCAACATTTTTTTTGACAATTTTGTGTATTTGTCCGTTCAAGCTTGAAAAGATGCAAAAGAGAGCTCAATTCAGTATCTGTGCACTGTCTGTGAGGCGGCTTTCTGTGTGTGTACAGAAAACTGGACTCTTTCTTGTCGTCACGCTTTTTCACATTTATCCATATGTCTGCTCGTCTCTTTACATTTTTAACATTTTACAAGACATGCAGCAAATGTATGCAAACTTATGTAGATCAGCACGCAGGACATTTCTGACTGGATCACTTCCCAAATCGCCCTAACAGTTTTATCTTGTTTTTACTCGTTGACGAAAATGTCAATAGATATTCATCATAGTTTTTGTCATTCAAAACTGGTTTTTATTTAGTTGTTTTGTTTTCATCAGTGAAAAAATGTTGACGAAAGCGATGATGAAAATGATTCGTCAGTACACCACTGCAATGTGGTGTATTACTGGTGTTATCAACCGTTTCAAATGAAGCGCCCCTAAATCACTCGAATTTCTGTCTAAGTAGGCAGTTCTTGGCCAAAATAATCTACAAAGTGGACCAGCCTTCATGCCAACAGTCAAAAGCTGGTTTGCCGGCCATATGATTTGCACCGCTGTAAATGTTCTGCTTGTCATTTGATCTCACCCCAGCAATAACGGCAGGGCAACTCAAATCTCCCACCTCTGAATCACGTCTTTCTCGCTTATCGGTGGAAGTACTTTAAATAAGAAGCATGCTGGGAAGGTTCTGGGATATGTTATCTTAATCTGAACATAACTCCAGCTTTGCTTGTCAGAAAGCAGGGTTTGTGTTAAGGCCCAGATATCTCATTTAGACCAGAAAGTGAGAAACCTCCCTGGCTTCCATTACGGAGCCAGAACGGAAAGAAAAATGAACAGTGACAAAAGGAAAATGTTCCCAGCTCACCGTTGCTCTGCTAACTTGATAAAAAGTCTATTTAGTGCTTGTCAGGCAGAGCCTGAGAAAGAGAGAAAGTGTCTGTGCATGGGAGAGAAAGCGTTTTTAGAGAAGTCTGGGTGTATTTGTTGGGAAATAACTTTGGCCAGCATATTCAGGAAAGGTTGTGATGTTTGTCAGGGCTGGTAAGAAGAATATACTCTGAGGTTCTAGTCCAAATCCATCTATGTATGTGTTTTGGCAGTGCATAAGGTCTTGTGGTCTAACAGAGGGTATGCAGTAGTTGATGGGGTGGCATACCTAGCAAGTGGTAAAATGATTGCTTGTGTAAATGATCTATCCTGTTGAAAGGTTAGGGTCAAATAAAGCATGAAAGCTGTTTTAATGGCCATCTTTAAAGTGAAGCTGATGATGACATCCCAAGTATTTCATATGTGGAGGTTAAAAGCATAAAATAAAAGTTCTGTATGTAGTGAGCTGCTCACCTGCAACCTTTTTTTTTTGGCACTATAGGCTTCCAAACATTTCCAAATAGTCGGCAACAAAACTAGATTTGTGCATGTTATGAAGAAGAATTGAGTAGTGCTTGTCAATGCCAAATGTCAAACAGTCAAAAGAGCGTTTTAATATTCTGGCACAAGGTATGGCTTGACCTCCTCTTTCAGAGTAATTCTAGCATACCTTTCCTCAACAAGCCATATCTGTAACACAAACCGGACAAGTTATTTGTAAAGATTTCAAACAAACTTCTAACTCAAAGTATGAGCATCACTAATTACACAGCCATACAAGACTATTTTGCCAAAAAAAATAAAAAAATCACATCGGATCCCAACCCCAGAATCCATTGCAGTGAACATTGCAAGATGGTCTCCTGGTTCAAGTCCTGGCTGAGCCAGAAGGCCTTTATTTGTGGCCTTCATCCATCCAAGGTGTTTCCCTGCCTTTGGCCTGAGACACTGGGATTAGCTCCAGCATCCATGCGACCGTACATAGGACAGGCGGTTTAAAAAAATAAATGAATGTTTGGATGGATGGCTATACAGAATCATACTCGATTGCTCGATCCCCTGCAGTCCTGCCGGGTGACAAACTTATCTTCTGGAGGGCCACTGTCCTTCAGAATTTAGCTCCAACCCTAAATTAAAGGGTTAGTTCACCCAAAAATGTAATTTCTGTCATTAAGTACTCACCCTTATGTTGTTCCAAACCTTTAAGACCTTCATTCATCTCCGGAACACAAATAAACATATTTTTGATGAAATCTGAGAGGTATCTGAACCACACATAGCACTGATTGAGATAAGGGACAAAATGTCCCACACATAAAAGCCCTCTTTATGTTAAAAAATAAATAAATTCATCAAAATAAAAATACTTAAAAAGTTACATCTAAAGGAAATCTGGATACTTAGAACATTCATGGCTTTAATTTTAAAATAATTTTGGTAGTATTAATTAAATGCATGCTCTATACTTGACAAATACATGTAATTTAGCCTGTCCTCAGCATGAGGTCACAATGTAAAATTGCCAAAGTGTTTAAAAATGCAACAAATTCAAACATATACATTTAAATTGAAATGCAGAGATCTGTAATATATCAAACAATACAAAAAGCAAGTCTTGAATTATATTTTCCATAAAAAATGCCTATCAAAGTTATGTCTTCACTTTGTGTTAACTCTGTCAGGATTTTTTATAATTCTGAATAAATCAGGCAATGTCATGGTAATCTTTAACTCTGAGGAGCTCTTACTATTTCCTGCTCATTGTGGATCTCACAGTAGGACACATAGTCCTGGAAGTTTTATTTATTTATTTTTTAATATTTTATACAAACAGTGTTGAAGTCTCTGTGGTCACAGCTGTGGACACAACATGTCAACTCCATCATCCCGGTGTAAAAGTTCCTGTAAATAGTTGTGAGATAAATCTTTTTGAAGAAAGAAAACAAAATTGCTCCACTGGAAAACACGTGATTAAGTTTGGAAAAAATATATAAATTTTGTCAACTCTGTCAGATGTCAACTCAGTCAGGTTTTATGACTGATGGTTGACAAATGCTCTCAAAAAGTCTGTATAATGTGATTTAATATGTTTTTTTTTTCATATGGGAAATTATTCAAATGTTGTTTCATGATTCTATTTACATATACTGTATATTTGGCCCCAGCTGGACCTTTGTCAACACTGTCAGTATTTGTCAACTCCATCAGTATTTATCAACACTGTCAATATTTGTCAACTCTGTCAGTATTTGTCAACACCGTCAATAGTCAACTCCGTCAGTATTTGTCAACACTGTCAGTATTTGTCAGCACTGTCAGTATGTTGACGCCATAAGTATTTGTCAACTCCGTCAGTATTTGTCAACTCAGTCAGTCAGTATTTGTCAATACCATCAATATTTGTCAACTCCGTCAGTATTTGTCAATACCATCAATATTTGTCAACTCCGTCAGTATTTGTCAGCTCCATCAGTATTTGTCAGCTCCATCAGTGTTTGTCAACTCCGTAAGTATTTTTCAACTCCGTCAGTGTTTGTCAACTCCGTCAGTGTTTGTCAACTCCTTCAGTATTTGTCAACTCCTTCAGTGTTTGTCAACTCTGTCAGTGTTTTTCAACTCCGTCAGTGTTTGTCAACTCTGTCAGTGTTTGTCAACTCTGTCAGTGTTTGTCAGCTCCGTCAGTGTTTGTCAACTCCATCAGTATTTGTCAACTATGTCCGAACTGTTTGCACTTTATTTTATACGTATTATCTTTTTATTCTTTAAATTCCTTTTCCTGTTTTTATTTCATTTTTAATGTATTTTATCATCTTGATTCTGACTTTTAAAGCAGACTTTTAAATTCTCTGTTTTTACTGTTATTTCTATTCCTTATGTTCTATTTTTATTATTATTCTTTATGTAAAGCACTTTGAATTACCATTGTGTATGAAATGTGCTATACAAATAAAATTGCCTTGCCTTGCCTTGCCTTGTCAACTCCGTCAGTGTTTGTCAACTCAGTCAGTCAGTATTTGTCAACACCGTCAATATTTGTCAACTCCGTCAGTATTTGTCAACACCGTCAGTGTTTGTCAACTCCGTTAGTGTTTGTCAACTCCGTCAGTGTTTGTCAACTCCTTCAGTATTTGTCAACATCGTCAGTATTTGTCAGTTCCGTCAATATTTGTCAACTCCGTCAGTGTTTGTCAACTCCGTTAGTGTTTGTCAACTCTGTCAGTGTTTGTCAACTCCTTCAGTATTTGTCAACTCCGTTAGTGTTTGTCAACTCTGTCAGTGTTTGTCAACTCCTTCAGTATTTGTCAGCTCCGTCAATATTTGTCAACTCCGTCAGTGTTTGTCAGCTCCGTCAATATTTGTCAGCTCCGTCAGTGTTTGTCAACTCCGTCAGTGTTTGTCAACACCGTCAGTATTTGTCAACTCTGTCAGTGTTTGTCAAAACTGTCAGTATTTGTCAGGTGAAGGTTTTTGTTAATTTTGAAAGAAATGTCTTCTTTTTTTCAATTCATTTTGTTAAAATATTAAAACATCAACTGAACTGCATGAATATAACTACTAAATATATCATGTCTGATTTACCTAAGAACATTGGCTATATATTAAAAAGGAGGTTAGAGAATTAAGGAATTTAGGTTCATAATAACCCTAACCCACTAAAAAAAAAATGTAGAGAATACATTTTTTTCCCCCACTTAGCTCATTTACTGAACACCATTATTACATAATTGAAGACTTTACACTGTTATTGGATGGATTAAAATTAAAATTAAAATTAATTTAAATTAAAAATTAAAATATCATGCTTTTTAATGCACCTGACAGAGTTGACACAATTTAAGTTCCGAAGTGAATAAATGTACATTTTTAGAAGAAGAAAAAAAAAAAAAAAAAAAAAAAATCAAAAGAAAAATCAGTAAAACCTGTTCCCTTAACATGGTTCATTAGCAGAGGTTTTTGTCTACAAATATAACAGTTTAAAAATAATAAAATAACTAACTTCTAAAACATGTTTTGTCCCTTATCTCAAGAATCAGTGATAGGCAGCAATGCAATTGCACTTTTCAAGGCCCAGAAATGTAGAATCTTCACATGGACTACCTTTGGCAATTTGCTACCTTTCTGTGCCTTGAAAGGTGCAATGATGTTGCTGCCTATGTGAGGCTCAGCTACCTCTTGGATTTCATAAAAAATATCTTATTCTGTGTTCCAAAAGATGAATGAAGGTCTTACGGATTTGGAATGACATGAGGGTGAGGAACTGGATTGTTCATTTTTGGGTGAACTAACACTTTAAACAAACCTGATCCAGCTAATCAAGGTATTTAGGAGTACAAAGAAATCCAGACATGTTAGACAGATGTGGTCTATTGGAATCAGCTGTGAATGTTAGTCTGTGCGCTTCATATGAGAAGCACGAACAAATGTAAATGACTGCTTTAGCCGCCCATGAAGAGCCAGGTCAGCATTGTCTGTCAGGTTTAATTTCTGCTTCCTTAAAAGGAAGCAGAATTTGTATTTTATGTAGACAGTAGACACAGTAGCTCACTAGGGTTTAAACTGAGCTCAGGCCTATTCAAATTTCCATCCACTATTAGTTTGAATAAAGAACCCATTGTAAACAAAAACTTTCTATCCTATACACTAGGTGCTTTATCTTGTTAATGATTTCCTTTTGCGCTCGTTACCCCAGCAACACCTCACTTTCCCCACCTCTGAGATGATTTTGTCCATCTCGTATCCTGGATTTCCAGCTCCGGCTAGCTGTCAGGGAGAGGTCTGGAGCTTACCCAGCAGGGGTTCACAGGCCCTAGTGCAATTCCATTACTCACCCGCACCGCAGCTTAAACCCACATTATCATCCACACCGGAGGGGTTTGGATAGACAGATGATTTGAGCCCCCCTTGCCCCCTTCCCCCATCTCCTGTTCCCTCGCTTATCTCCCGAGGCACATTAGCAGACACCCTGCTTCATTATAATAAACATCGTTTATTCAGCGTGTGCTCTTATCCAGAGTGTTCACTCACAGCCAAAAACAATATACGATCCAATGCTCACACTGGAGGAAATACACACTTATGAGAAGAATAACAATGAAGGAAATGCAGGAAACCAAATCCTGTGGTGGAGCTAATCAATGGAAGTTACCTTCACAAAGGGTTGCGTTACCTGCACTGGCTAGTCAGTGAGCTGTGTTGTGTTTACAGGTTTTGGAAATGTATAGGGGGGAAAATATTGTTGGGATTGAGAACAACACACAACAGAAAAATTATATCACAGAGAGGACTCATGACTGTGTAATTAGTCTCCTAATAAATCAGATAATTGAACCTTTTTATGTCAAGGCAAGGCTAATTCAGATTGTAGAACGTCATGTGGTGCGACTCCCTGATTTTTACTTTATGGTTACACCACATGACATTTTTAGAGTCATTAGATTTATAAGTAATGGTTCATAAGGCTTTCATCAACATCAATAACCAGCCCAAATTCCAAATATTCAAAATATCCCAAAAGTCACTCTTAGCCATTGTGGTCCTTTCCTCTCAGAAACAAAATAAACACAACAAAAATGAGAAAACAGCAAGCACTTTTTTATAGAAAGCAAAAGAAAAGTATCTGATCATAACAAAATGGGTATGTTAGCACAAGCTCTGCAAATTAACACTCCAATAAAGTCACGTCATGTTTATTTATATGGCATTTTATTCAATAGATTGCTTAAAAGCAAGCAGCTTTAGAGCATCAAACATGAAAAAAATGTGTCAGTGCCTCATTTCATCAGAAGCACAACTTCATTTTCTCTTATAAAGTAACCATCCAGTGTGTTCATGTTTTCACCCGCAGAGATCTTACCTCGACGGACTCAACAGATGAAATGAGTCAGAAGAGTTCAGTGTGAAAGAAGGCGGAGCCTCAGCGCACACCTCCTATTATGTTATCATCACGGACCAATGGTAGTACGGTGTTTTGCAGCTGGAGCGAACTTTTCCTGAGAGTTTGCTTTGGCAAGCCATTTTGAACTCCCAAAACGAACTTCCTTTTTGCCTGATTTTGTTCGAAATGACGTCACATCAGTTCGTTCTTCGATTTCGTTTTAAGTATATCGGGGACTTCAGACTCCTCACTTCAGTGCTGTAACTCAGACTGTCGGGTACTAGTCCGCTGTAAATTCTTCACCATTGTGCGCTACTCAAAAGAGGTTATGTCCTGGACATGGTCTAGTGAAGGCCACAAGTCCATATCAAACTGGTCATTTGTAAGAGTGCCACCCTCACTTTTTTTTTTCCTCTAAAAAAGAAGGGGTGTTCTTGGGTGGAAAGCATCTTATAGTTTCCTTCACAGTTTCTTCAAGAAAGCATGTCCTTTCATTTGGGCAAATCCATTGACATCAATTGATTTGTGTTCTTTCTTTAAAAGACAGATTCCTGGTACACTGTGACACTTCTTCCATTATCGTATCGATCAATACATCTCTCTCTTTTTTTTTTTTTCACTGCTGCATGGCTCACTAATAGTCCAGAGTGGTCCAAACTGACAATGAGAGTATGCACTGCATGTGCAGACAATAAAGTGCTGACGTGGAGCAGGGGAGAGATGTAGCAGAGGCCCCTGACCCTATATGCTAGCCTTTACTTGCCCTTGTGCAGCATTCACCATGTGCACCCCATCTAAGGCCCCTTTTCACACTCAAACTCCACACAGCTTTCCTCCTCACACCCCTCCTGGGCTATATTTACACTGATGTGACCCCAAATGGTATGCCTGCCAGAGGGACACTAAATGCTTTTCACATCTGCCTAGCACCCCCTTTGGTGTCCTCCTAGGAGTCTTGCACCATTGCAGTGTAGTTCTGTTAGAAGATATGCAATCAAGGTTGCTGCTAAAATGTTTTCGGCACCTCAAAAAGTGTTCAATTGAAAGATCTGGTCATGCTGTTTACTTGCACCGCTAGAGGAGACTTGTTTCACTGCTGTCGGCTTGCACATGTGATGCTCTTTGAGAGTGCGTGTGCAGATCTCTCGTGAGATCAGAACACTGCACTCCTCCTCTTGAGAAGTTGTGATGATGATGTGAAGGTGGAGTCGCGATTTGCTCTTTAAATGCCCCTTGCAGGGATTGAGCTTCCAAGTGTCTTTCCACTTCATCCCGTGCTCTCGCAGCCTAGATGTCTGCTGGGCAGATGGTGGGAAGCGTGTCCATTTCTCTCAACTTTTGTCACCTCCCATCACAAGGATGATTTCAAAGGTTCAGTGCCATGCTATTACCACAGAAGGATTCTCTGGCAGCAGAAAAGCAGATGAAAATGTGAAACTGCTACACCACTCCTGGATGCCAACAAAGCGGAGCGTGAATTCCTCAATGCATATTAAGAGGAAACTGTTGTCTGAGTGGCTCCTATACATTGCAAGGGGGACATAAATTTGTTGAGACTGTTTTGTGTGTAGTGCTGCCAAGCCTTACAGATCTTCCTGTTCCTTTTGATTCTATTTGAGAAAATATTTTTAGCTTCAAGTAGAGCTGCATTGTGACGTCACGCTTTAAGCTTTTGGAGATAATCTCTCATCTCTCTGGGATCTTGCTACAATGGCATTTTGATGATACAAAATATGCTGAAAAATCTTTACCTAACAGTAGTTAAACCTGCAGTTCTTTGTTACATGTGTAAGTGGACATGATGCCAAATAGAAATGGACACAAAGGATTAGATCAGGAACTTAGGAACAAAAGGATTACAGGCATGAATGTGGGTCACACACTGTCATGAGTGAAACCAACTACTTGCTGGATTAGCTAAATCCTCCACTGAAGGACAGTGTGAACATGGGTCAATCCAAGGGTTAGACAGGGTTACGACAGCCCATCTGCTTGTCCAGAAATGCAGTATGGAGAAGCAAAGTTAAGCGGCAGAGCGTGCAGCTGAATGTTACCCTGAGGGTGGTTTTTCTGCATGTAATCCAGTGCTTTTGTTACCTTACACAGTCGTCTGTCATTTGACTATTAATGCAAAGGTGAGAGAAGGACAAATTGACTATGGGGAGAATTTAGTCAATTAGTTAACATGAGTCTCAGACTTGGTCTTGAGACCCCTTGAGACTCTATATAGTCATTTTGATATTTTTTTTTACAGTGTCCTTGTTACACATGTTATATTACTATAGTAATATTATAGTAATGTTACATAGTAATAAATACTGTATAAGTTATGCATAATTACATGCAACTAACCCTAAATCAAACCAAAGACTATATATATAGAAAGACGGTGCACTCGTATTATATATATTACATATTATGAATGGGAGAAAGTGCAACACGCTATATGGTGGAATAAGTCCCGCCTTCTATATAAGAGCCAATCGCTGATTGGTAATGTCAATCGCATCACTGCAGCTGCCGTTAGAAACTCTGGTTACTATAGAAACAGTCAGACATACGCTTCCTTTAGAGACGCGCACTTAGGACTGCACATGCGCACTAGCTTGATCCAGTCTGAAAAATACCATTTTTGTCATGATGAGACAGGTGTTGTCAGATTTCATTGGTGATTTCAAATATGAAATTTAATTGAAAGCTTTGCAAACAGCTTTGGAGAAAGAGATAGGAACTGCACTTGCATGCCCGAGGGGCGTTTCAAAGATGGCTGCCGAGTGAAATTACTTGTCTTAAAGGGACTTTGAACAAAACCCTAACCCTAATAGTAAGTACATTTAGTTGTTACACTGTATCAAAGACACCTTAAAATAAAGTGTAACCATAATTTTTATATGCATACATGCTGCATCAAAGTGTCATAAGTACAGTACAGTGTGTTGCTGCACAGAGGCACCACGATTCAAATGCTTGATGTGACAAGATAACTTATGGGTGGGGCCCTGTTTTATGGTTCGTGGCAGTTCCCTAAGATTTGCGGTACACCACTGACCTATACTGCATACTGCAAAATTGGTGTGTGTGGTATGGTAGTATGCTATTTCGAGCATGCCGTGTCTCTGAGGTGCATTTTCTTCTCTGATTACATTGCCTCTAGTTTAGACACATTTACACCACTTAAGAAAATGCAAGTACTATTGTTCTAACATCAAATATCTTCTGTCTGAGTCAAAGACTGGACAGGAAATAGACCTTAAGCCCCACTTAGTATGATGGTATCATATGGGTGGAGCTCACTTGACCCACATCCTTCACACAAGAATCCTCTTACATGGTGGGTCAAAGAAAGAGCTGTGGTCTGTGAAACAGAGCTCCATTACAGTGTGGCCAGGCTTTGATGAAGTGCCATTCAGAAAGGTCCTGGTATCAGTTCAACCTTTCAAATCATCATAATAATTACCCCTTAACAGCACTAATGGATGCCGCAATAGAAGTGAGTCAAAAGCACAGGAATGTGAGAAGATTATTATTATTCTCTGATCAAAATAAAATCAGTATGCTTACTCTTGTAAGCGGTGACCAGTGGGTCAGAGTGTGCAAAAGAGGATTAATAGTGTGCCAATTAAATAGGCAGGTGTTACACCATATCATATTCTTGCACTTAATATTTAGTTGGTTGCCATTAAAGGACAGATCTGCCAGACTAAGGGTACATTTACACGACAACTATGTACTAAAAATGGAAAAATGTTTCTTTTGCGTTTTTCGTGTACAGATGACAATCTGAATCAAAACTATGAAAAACACTGTATTCTGCTTCCAGGCCAGTAGGTGGCGATGTCACTTTGTAAATAAACACTGATGTTCTATGCATGCACATGATGTCAAAGTTTTCACAAATTTGCAGTTTTGTAGTTTATATGGAGAAAATAACGGTACTGTTTTCAAAAACTTTCACTTTGAAACACGTTTTCAAAAGTTTCACGACCCCAAAACGCCTTCGTTATGTAAATGAACAGCCAAAACGCATAAAAAGTTGTACATTTTTAGTTGAAAAAGGTTTTGTGTAAACGCCCCCTAAGCTTGTATATGAGTTTACATTCAGAATTACCAATAACCAACAATAACCATTCACAATCAAAGCTGATGTAATGCTTCTTTTTTAACTTGTTTAAAAAGTGTGGCTGTTTAAATAATAGCCCAATATGTATGTCATAATGACAAATTTGTACCCTAATATGATGATAAAATCCTCATTCCCTTTAAGTCTGTGTATTGATGCCAAAGGTTTCTCATTGAAAACTTAATTAATCAATGTAGCAACACAAAGGGGAAACTTTAGCATCTTAATAATGATGTTAAAGGTGTATCATCTTCATATTTTGAAGACTTAGGTGTGAGAATAGGTTGATTGTTATTACATTACATAGGCACCAACTTTTGAGAGGTAGTTTGAGTGACTGACGCATTGGACCCTGTTTACACCTGTTTAGTGTTGCTCTGTTGATCAACACCATCCAACTCTCACCATCCGGTTGTTCAGGAGTTCAGCAAGGTGATAGAGAGTGTGAACTTTACACTTCAGAGTTGCAGCTAGAACATTGTCCTGAGAGGTTCTTTCTGCTTGAAGGGTTTACTTTTCACAATCATCTGTCCAACAGCTGTCAGCTCCACATCTGTCTGGAATACTGGTCATGGGCACAAAATAACCTTAAATCTTATCAAACAGGAACCAAAATTTTACAGTATATATATAGTATATTTTTCTGAAGAAAAAAGAATGATGATTTACAAATTATGTCAAATTAAATGTAAGTAATCACATATATCAATATTTGCTGAGAAAAGCTTCTAAAGGAAGCTGTGTGTGTCCCTTTAAATGCAAATGAGCTGCTGCTCCCGCCCCTTTCCAGAAGAGGGCGGAGCTTTAACAGCTCAACAACAACAAAGCTGGAGAATCTCATGCAGCCAAAATGAGGATTGTCAGTAACGGTGTTCAGCCTTACATCGTTCAAACCGGAGTCGGACACTGATGGAGAGACTCAGGAAGAAGTTACAACTTTTAGAATGAAACTGGACGTTTCTGAATGGTCAGTGGATAAATGTATGTAGTTGCTGTGGAGTTGATTCAACTCATCCACTAGCATGTGCCGTCATGTTCATCTTTTGTGTTGAATTGACCCTCATTTGTGAAGCAGTCCGGTGTAAAATGACATGTCAACAACACCCTACTACAACAAGTCTTCCTCTTCTCTAAGTTTTATTAGTTTTATTAGTCTTTATATTGTTTTAATTCCATTATCACTCAACATGAATAATAGTCTAGCATTATACAATGACATTAGTCAATCAGATTTAGAAGCTGTTCACATAGGAAATGTTAATTCCCTCTATACTATTTTTAAATTGTGGATGTCATTTTAAATGTAGAGTGACAGGTAGACATATTTTGGATGCCTGGTTTTGGTAAGTGGTATGTTTTCCTGCAGTAACCTGAAGTTCTTTAATTGTAGAAAAAGTTCTTGTTGCAGTGCATATATACAGGTCTGAGGGAAATGAGTTGTGGTTTATGCATCATAAGCTATGTTTCCATCCATCCATTGCATCAATTTAAAATATTGTTCATAAGCTCACTCTGTGAACTGACCTTACCTGTTCTGTTTATTTGAATCTCATAACCACAAGACTTCCACCACACACAGCCAGACTGTTGTGCTTGTTTTCATGCTGAAGGTTTTGCCTAGCTGTTTGTGCGAATCATGAGTTGAGAACAATTTCAAAAGATTCACAGGCATCTAGAGTTCTCTCTTAGACAGTAGGGTAGCTGGGTTTAAGAGAAAACCTTGGGTACGAGCAGTATCCTTCCTACACATTTTCACAAACGCACACACGCAAGCAGTACCTCCAAACCGCTGCTTCCACAAATCCCAGTTCACGCTACATATCTCTTCTCTCCTCATCCATCCCCTCAACTACAAATATGAAATGTGCAGAGTGATAACACAGCCAGGAAGTCAATATTTAAAACAAATGTCAGAAACATGTTGAGGCCTCGAGTCCAGATCTCATTCCTGACACTGCTCCTGGGTGACTATTGAGTCCTCACAGCTGTGGATTTAATCATTCCGGTCCTCTTGTGGCCGACGGGCTTCTCAAAAAAGACACGAGCGAGGAACAAGAAGGAAATTATGCTCCCGCAGACTCACGCAGAGATACAGACAACGCAACTCTGGTGTAATCATCACCAAATTATGCAGTGACAAACTCTAAATATAGATCCGGCACACAGCGTTTATTTCTATTAGTGCTGTAGTGTCAGTTCTTCATCTATCTATCTACAGTGTCAATCATCCATCCATCCATCCATCCTGTGTCTATCTATCTATCTATCTATCTATCTATCTATCTATCTATCTATCTATCTACAGTGTCAATCATCCATCCATCCATCCATCCATCCATCCTGTGTCAATCTATCTATCTATCTATCTATCTATCTATCTATCTATCTATCTATCTATCTATCTATCTATCTATCTATCTATCTATCTACAGTGTCAATCATCCATCCATCCATCCATCCATCCTGTGTCTGTCTATCTATCTATCTATCTATCTATCTATCTATCTATCTATCTATCTATCTATCTATCTATCTATCTATCTATCTATCTACAGTGTCAATCATCCATCCATCCATCCATCCATCCATCCTGTGTCTGTCTATCTATCTATCTATCTATCTATCTATCTATCTATCTATCTATCTATCTATCTATCTACAGTGTCAATCAATCAATCTATCTATCTATCTATCTATCTATCTATCTATCTATCTATCTATCTATCTATCTATCTACAGTGTTAATCATCCATCCATCCATCCATCCATCCATCCTGTGTCTATCTATCTATCTATCTATCTATCTATCTATCTATCTATCTATCTATCTATCTATCTATCTATCTATCTATCTATCTATCTATCTATCTATCTACAGTGTTTATCTATCTACAGTGTCTATCTATCTATCTATCTATCTATCTACAGTGTTAATCAATCATCTATCTATCTATCTATCTATCTATCTATCTATCTATCTATCTATCTATCTATCTATCTATCTATCTATCTATCTATCTATCTATCTATCTATCTATCTACAGTGTCAATCATCCATCCATCCATCCATCCATCCATCCATCCATCCATCCATCCATCCATCCATCCATCCATCCATCCATCCATCCATCCTGTGTCTATCTATCTATCTATCTATCTATCTATCTATCTATCTATCTATCTATCTATCTATCTATCTATCTATCTACAGTGTCAATCAATCAATCTATCTATCTATCTATCTATCTATCTATCTATCTACAGTGTTTATCTATCTACAGTGTCTATCTATCTATCTATCCATCTATCTATCTACAGTGTTAATCAATCATCTATCTATCTATCTATCTATCTATCTATCTATCTATCTATCTATCTATCTATCTATCCATCCATCTACAGTGTTAATCAATCAATCATCTATCAATCAATCATCTATCTATCTATCTATCTATCTATCTATCTATCTGTCTATCTATCTATCTATCTATCTATCTATCTATCTATCTATCTATCTATCTGTCTATCTATCTATCTATCTATCTATCTATCTATCTATTTACAGTGTTTATCTATCTACAGTGTCTATCTATCTATCTATCTATCTATCTATCTATCTATCTCATTTGTGAATACTACATGGTACAACACTGTTTTTATTTTGGACGTTGTACCTTGATAATACGATGTTTGGTTTGACATGAACAACGTCATTACCATTTTTTAATAGTTGTACATATTTTTTAAAGTACCTTGAAGTAAGCAAATACCATGGTTTACGAATAAAGTGATCATTTACCATGGTATTGCCATCTGATGCCATCTGATGCCATCACTGTACCATGGTACTTTAAGAGTTCATCATGTGCTGTATCTGAGCCCATGGAACAATGCAGAAATGTGCAGAATTTGCATTCAATGCTTCCAATGAAAGTATTTTGCCCACTAGAAATTCAGCACAGAAAATGCAAGATAATATATATATATATATATATATATATATATATATATATATATATATATATATATATATATATATATAAAACTCCCTCTCACAAACTGAAGTACTGTAATAACTGCATATTTTAAAACTATGCTTAATAGTGCTGATATTTTATATGGTAAATTTATTTGAAGCTCTTATCTTCTTATTTCCTGCCGTGGGCCCCTCCAGCTCAGTAAAGAGGTGATATAAACCCCATGGCCCCTCATGAGAGAGAGGACTCAGTGGTTTTCAGGGTGACAGAAGGAAATAGGATAGCATTTCTACCCGCTGTCACAAGCTCTTATCACACCCACATGTCTCAAGAGTGACAGACAGAGTGTCAGGAATGTCCAGAGAGTGCTAATGAATGCAATGTTACATGAACTAACTTTCTGTTAGTTATCTGTTAACCCTAACAGATGGCGTGTGTAGCTTTTCATTTCTTAAACAACCATATTGACAGGACGTATCATGGCCATATTCCAGGACGATAAAGCCAATATTCACCAGGGTTAAAACGGTGAAAAAATGGTTCAGAGTGAATGAATGATCATTTTCATACATGATTTGAGTCCAGACCTTAACCTCACTGTAAAAAGTCTTTGCAAAATGAAATGTTCATATGCGTTTTTGCATCTTAAAACTTCGTCACGCACAGAAACCTTGCACTGAGTCCGATGCATATTAATGAATCTGTTGCGAAAAAATTAGCAAAATGATACAAAATGGAGTCCTCAAGCAGTGAGGATGATTTTTGTTGTCCTCTCTCTTCTTAAAAAGAGAAAAAGGAGGAGGAAATATTGGGTCCATCCAATCCTGAGATTGAGTAGAGAGGAAGGAGAGTTCCACCTCCTTATCAAGGAGCTGCAGGATTATCCCGAGCGATTCAAAGTTTTCTTCAGGTGGCTCAGTTTGATGCTTTGCCAGCTTTACTGTCTTTATATTCGTCTCTTTGTATTGCGCACTTTGTTTGTCATACAGTTCTTTGTGCTGCGAGACGAAGTGGATCAACTTGTCAGACGGCATTTAGGATTTTGGCGTTTGCTTGTACGGTGGCTCTGATTTGTCAAAACACCTCTCAAAATGCGTGCTATGGATACGAAAAACGAAAAAAATTGAATCTAATCCAAATTTTTACATGACGGAGGAAAGTTTCGGAGGCATTGTTTAAACATGATTGACTCAACGTGTTTGTATTTATTTTTTAGCGTGTGAAAATTTCGGACCTGCAGTCTTTGGGATGTGCTGGAGGAGACTTTACAGAGTGCTCACCTCTTGCATTGTCAATACAAATATCGTGACCAAAAATTGATGCACCTCGTGTAACAAAACCATGGCTGATTTGTGGTTACCATGGTTTAACTTATTAACCATGATTTTTGGTTTTATTTGTAGCAAAACCATGGTTAATTTGTGTTAAAATGCATGCTACGGATTCGTCAATGTGTTTTGTCATGACGGAGGAACGTTTCGGAAGCAGTGTGTAAACGTGATTGACACAACATGAGGTCATATTTATTTTTAGCGTGCAAAAACTTTGAACGAGTATTTCGGACATTTCGTGTGCAAAGTAGAGGTCTTCACGGGTCCAAAAATTCATACCCGAACCCGAAGAGACCCGTAAATGTGCTACACGGAACCGACCCGGCCCGACTATTATTTTGAAAGTTGGACCCGAATCCGTGCAGAACCGAGAAATGCCATAAATGTACTACCCGGACCCGTCTAAGCTGGACCCGAACCCGACCGGACCCGTCTGGACCCGATTGGCACATAGGTCTATTCCACAGCAAATTGCTATTAATAAGTCAATAAACAAGTTGCGAAAATAAAACGTGTTGTCTTACCTAATATTAGGCTATAGCTTTTTCCCTTGTAGCCTACCTGACTGTGATGCACTTGCCAAGAAAGTTCATCCGTTATTCCTCTCTTGCCGATTGAAATGCTTAATCCACTCATTATTCCAGCTTTAAAAGTTCTCTTGCTGTCACGATGACAAATGCAACTTTGCAGTTTTGCATTATTTCGTTGTATCTCGAGACTCGAGTCAACTCACATAATAAAATAACTTTGAATGTTTGCCCTTTTTAACTATAATAACGATTGCTTGTTCAGTGACATATGGCCGCTGACGTTAGCATTACTTATTTGCGGTCATTTCTGTGCTTTCTGAGCCGAGTCTGACCAAAACTTTAGATATAACAAGACGGCATAATGTTATTATAAAAACAGGAGAAAGAAAGTGCGCTCGCATGAGACATGCGCGTTAGCTGGAGCAACCTGAAACATAAGCTTTAAGCGTCACAGAAAACATTCGTGTGATAGTTCATATTTTGTTAATTGATTTGAAATAGGCTGTGTTATTTAAATGCGAATGTGCAAGGCTACAAGCAGTTCTTGAGATTTGAAGTTTGTTTGCATTACTGTTGCACACGATAGGAATAATAAAACTCGACGATCACCGTTCGCTTGCATTAACTCCGCCCGCTCTGCTTCTGATGGCTGCGGTCACTCGTGTTTTTTCACCTTATTTCCCGGCTCATACTTTGCAAGTTACAAAACATGCACAGCGCTGACTGACTCTGAACACGGCCGGGTGATCTCCGAATCAAATCGGCTCGGGTATACACACAATGTTAATCAGACCCGGGAACCGAAGTAATAGATTAGGACCCGACCCGGACCCGGCTGACCATTTAAAATATAGTCCCGAACCCGTACGGGTCCCGGGTCGGGTCCCGGGTCCTCGGGTCTCGGGTCTTCTTTGTAGACCTCTAGTGCAAAGACCTGAACCCAAAGTCTTTGGGATGTGCTGGAGTAGACTTTACAGAGTGCTCACCTCTTGCATTGTCGATACAAGATCATGACCAAAAACTAATGCACCTCTTGATGGAAATAACATCACAACATTTATTTCCATCAAGAGGTGCATCAATTTTTGATGTTGATTTTGTTCAGATCAAGGTCTTGTATTGACAATGCAAGAGGTGAGCACTCTGTAAAGTCTTTCAATGAATTTAAGGTCTGGACTCAGAGGTGCCAATTCAAGTGTGAAAATGATTCTTCATGCTCCCTCCCAACCATTCTTTGACAATTTGAGCCTTGAATCTTGGCATTGTACATGGTTGTTTAAGAAATGAAAAGCTACACACTCCATCAACATATAACATGCTAGAAACATACTGTAATAATGATCCAGTCATAGACTCTTAAGGTATTTGCCTATTAAAATTGCAACAGCGACTTCTTTTTTTGGCCTGGCAGTAAGACACCTTAATTAAGCGATTCCTGAAATGTGAGATGAGAAGATGTGAAAAACTGTGAAAGAATTGACGACTCTGTCCTTTTTTGACCCACATATGCATTTTGGGAATTGCTGGAATTATTGTAGGCACTTCATTTTCGAAAGGTTCAGCTAGTGAGTATTGCATTAGACTTTCAAATAAACTCGAGCCCCTTTCTCATAAGAGATTGGCACCGCAATAAGGAAAGTGATTTCAAAGTGTTGCAGGACTGAATGGCCTGGGGTGTTGGTTAACCACACTTCTATGTACTTCCAGACTGATATCAGAGAATGTAATTGGAGTCGGAACAAGTGTGTGCCATTTTCGTTTATACATTTCCTTCTCTTTCTGGAGGACGGTTGGTGAATTGCTCGGAAGTGGAGAATTATCTCGGTGTTACGGCTTTAACTGCATTCAAAGGAGAAGGCGTAAAACGCTGACAAGTTTAATGGAGAAAGACACTTTTCAAATCCTTTCCTCAGAAAGTTAATTACCGACGCCACTATTGCATGATGAAAAATGTCATGGTTTGTGCTATCGAGACAATTTTCCTAAAATTAGCATTACTTGATTCGAAAAAGGAGTGATTTGTACCTGACCAATACTGCACCACAGCAATATTTACATTCACATCAAATTTCACTCATGTTTCCCAGCATTGGTTCTTGATTGCTCCTGTCCAAAACCCGACCGCTTCTCGCTCCGAATGACACCAGGCTGCTGAGAGAGACATAATCTCGCTCATTATGAGGAACGTAATTGGAGCAGTGTAGTTGCGAGGATGTTATCGGAAATAAACAGCACGTCAGGCGGCCGCCCCCCTGCCTCAGAGCTCCTGGGGAGCTGTAATGAGACTAATAACATTAGCTGTCTGGGCAGGCCTCTCTCCACTCTTCCATTCTCTGTGGGGAGTCAATCGCGAGGCCGCCGAAAACCGGGCACGTACAGGGGGGCTGCCCGTTTCATCGCAGCAGTGCTCCGCCAGTCTTGAATTGGAAGATATCAGCAAGACCGAGAGTAATGAAATAGAAATAAATAAATAACTGCTAGCATTTCTTTAAGAATTAATGAGCCCTTGCTGTTATTCTGGTCTCATTATTGAAATATTAGGAGTCATTGTCATGAGCTTTTTAATAACTTTATCCAAAGTTGCTAATAGCTAAAACTCTAAATCTATTTATCAATGATAAATGGGGTACAAATTTTATTGCTGAGGCATAAAATTGTTCGTACACCTACTTTGCATATTAAGAGAGCTTATTAGCTATGTTTGCTTAGGTAAGCACATTAAATGTTTAAGCACATTATTGCTTAAACGTCCCACAGACTGTATATTGAAGGGAAATTGAGACTTGTGGTAAGCTCTTTTGAATTGGCCCATTAAAGGCTAAAGGCAAAGTTGTTTCTCTTTCTTCGTTTAGGGGTAAAAAGAAGTTCAAAATAACAGCAATATACTGTTCGTGAACATCCCAATGCTGCTGACGCTGCTGAGAGTGCTGTTTCTTCTCGAATAACAAAACACACAACAAAAATGACAGCGGTGAGAAAACAGCAGTTTAGAAAGCATCTGATCATAAACAATGTGGATATGTTTGCACCAGCTCTGCAATTTGGCACTCCGGTCAAGCAACGTCACATTTATTTATGCAGCACTTTATACAATAGAGTGCTTTAAAGCAATTCCCTTATGAATTTTAACCATGGTTTTATTATAGTAAAAATGTAGTAACCATGTTTTTTTTCTTGATGGATTGATTGTCATTTGTATAATCACAGTTTAAAGGCACAATATGTAATTTATCGCCACTAGAGGTCACCTATTCAAAACAAAGGCGTAGCTTGATGATGTTGAGATTGGCGTACTGTAACTATACTAGTCAACAATATATGAAGAGTTTATTTGCAAAAACAGTTAACTCCATTTTTATTAATTCTCACAAATCATGTTTTTTTTATTGTGCATTCCAAGTAATATCAATCAAACTGCAGTTGGGTTGTTTTGATTAAGTAATAATAACTCTAAATAATACAGGTAAATTAAAAAATTAAAGTTCATTGAAAGTATGTTTTTTATATATATTAAAAGTTTGTTTTTTAGCAAAAGCAGATAACTCCAACAGTCGTTTTTTGGAAAAAGCAGATAACTCCACATTACATGTTTCAGAGTTAAACAAAACCCAAGTAATTGCACACAAACGCGCACATGCACACACACACACACACACACACACACACACACTAACAGATCGCCACACAAGTACACTCTCTCTCACACACACACACACACACACACACATCCACGCACGTGCGCGCGTGCACACGCACACACACACACACACACACACAGACACACGTGCGCGCGCACACACACGCAAAAGAACCACCAAGGTTTAAGCATGTAAGTCGTGTATGGTGTACAAGGATTTACAGGAGTCGAAATTATAAACCCTCGATCACTTTTAGTCCGCTTTGACAAAACTTCCCTCAGCTAGCGCGTCTTTTTGAAGTGACTAGAAGCCTTGTCACCTGACCTGAATACTGCGCGCTGATTTGCTAAACCGGAATTATCAGATTCTGTACACAAACAGCAATGGCGCTTGTCGGCTTCTGCTGTAAAACGTGAACTTGCGATGGCTGACAGTGGACAATACCGGCTTTTCTGCCAAAATGGATTTAGGGTACAGAACGTGCTATATATGGAGAATAATGCACAGCACTTAGTTCATTTTTTAAAAATGGCATTTATCGGTTTTTGCAAATGAACTCTTCCATATGTTATCAACAATTCTAGTGTTTTTTGGACATTTTAATCCAAAATATCTTACATAGTGCACCTTTAATATAAATACCATGGTTAAACTATGGTTTATGGTTAGTGTAACAAAACCATGGTTGATTTGTGGTTACCATGGTTTAACTATATTAACCATGATTTTATTTGTAGCATAATTATAATTTTCGTAAGGTAAGCAGCTTTACAGTATTAAAAAATCAATGTCAGTGTTCAATTAGATGTTCTCTAGAATGCAGCTCCCCATTGTGTTTATGTTTTTACTCATGGATGTCTGACCTTGACGAACTGAACAAGAAATTAACTGTAGAAGATTTCCATGTCAAAGAAGGCGGAGCCTCAGAGCCACACCCACCTACCAAGTAATTGCCACAGGCCAGTGATAGTTCGAAGGTGTTTACTAGCTGGAGCAATCTTTTCTGGAAAGTTCACTTTGGCAAGCTGTTTCGAACTTCTGAAACAAACTTTGTTTTGGTCTGATTTTGTTTGAAATGTCGATTTTGCTTTAAATATATCAGGGCCTCAAGTAACAACTTTAAAATCCTGTTCACACCAAGAACAAGATAACTATAACAATAACTATTAGCATCCAACGCACAATAAAGTATGAGTGTGTGCTGCGGTTTTGTTGTCTGCTGCTTTTAATGCTAGAGCTTTTTAAAGCAGGATGCATTCTGATTGGCTGTCAATGTTTTTATCATTCATCAGGTGGAAAAAATCGTTCTGAAAGTAATTCCAATGCTATTGTTCCTCTGTCCCATTATCATTATAACTGTGGTGCAGACTTCCCTATTCTCACAGAATTAGAATGATTACTAAAACTTTATAGATATGTTAACTGTCATAGTTATCGTCCTTAAAAACCCCATGTGGTTAAAATCAAGTTTTTAATGTTGTTTTTATGTATATGTGGTGCTTTTAATATGCTTTAAGACAAACCATGTACAAATTCATAAGTCAACACCATTGCTGAGTATTTTCTCCTTAAAACTGCAGTGTACCAATGCAATCTCAAAAACAGAGTTTAAAACTGTCCCCGTTTCCTGCCATCACAAATTTTGAAACCAATCCCATCAACATGTACAGCGGGGCTTTCTATCCTTATTTTCTAGGTGCTGATTTTCATAAGGCAATAATGATGGGAAGTTTGCATCATTTTACTGACTTGGATCTTTGAGTCTCATTCAGCAAAATGAACAAATCTTTTTTTCAAGTCTTTTCATTAATTTTCGTTCGCCCTGCTATATATATGTGTCCCAAGTCTGCAACTGGAACCGAACAATGTTACGTTCTTTCGTCATGTCACATTCCCATAGGCTGAAGCTATGCAGTCTGCACCAGAAACAGAAAGGCAATTACTGTTATGTGTCGCCTTAAAGGTGCCCTAGATTCAAAATTTGAATTTACCTCGGCATAGTTGAATAACAAGAGTTCAGTACATGGAAAAGGGGTGTACGCCCCAATATTTGCCTATGCCAGCCCATGTTCCCAACATTATGAAAGGCATTAGACAAGGGCAGCCAGTATTAACGTCTGGATCTGCACAGGTGAATCAACAGACTAGGCATAAGCAAGAACAACAGCAAAAATGGCAGATGGAGCAATAATAACTGACATGATCCATGATAGCATGATATTTTTAGTGATATTTGTAAATTGTCTTTCTAAATGTTTCGTTAGCATGTTGCTAATGTACTGTTAAATGTGGTTAAAGTTACCATCGTTTCTTACTGAATTCACGGAGACAAGAGCCGTCGCTATTTTCATTTTTAAACACTTGCAGTCTGTATAATTCATAAACACAACTTCATTCTTTATAAATCTCTCCTACAGTGTAGCATTAGCCGTTATCCACGGAGCACAGCCTCAAACTCATAGAGAATCAAATATAAACATCAAAATAAATACTTTACTCACATAATTCGAAGAATGCATGCAGTATGCATGACGAACATCTTGTAAAGATCCATTTGAAGTTATATTAGCTGTGTGAACTTTGTAAATGTGCTGTAATATAATCGAGAGCTCGTGTGGCAGGGAGCACGCAAATTAAAGGGGCGGCGCGCTGAAAAAATCAGTGCATAGTTAATGATGCCCCAAAATAGGCAGTTAAAAAAAATTAATTAAAAATAATCCATGGGGTATTTTGAGCTGAAACTTCACAGACACATTCAGGGGACACCTTAGACTTATATTACATCTTGTGAAAAAGCATTCTTGGGCACCTTTAATTCAAATTCTGAATTGATTATATATAGCCTGGAAAGTGCGCCAAGACAGCTCCTTTTTACAATCACTAAAATGCCGTCACTCATCTCAGTTCACAAAGTTCCATTATAATCAATGAAGTTGTTTACTCTGCACAATGAATCTTTATTTCCATCCGTGTCTACACTTGAGAGGATTCGCGAGTGTGCACCACTCAGAGCTGAACAAAAACTCTGCTGTGAGTGGATTCTAATTTAAACACATCTGATTGGTCACTGCTTTCAAGAGATCAACAAACATGTCTGTGATTGGCTACATAGCTCACCGCTGCGAAAACACATTGTAAACAGAATCCGTTGATGTTCTCCAGGTCACAAACATAAATACGCACTGGAGCATTTACCAATATGATATTATTACTGAGGGTTTGGTTTGAGTGTGCACCTCTGTAGAACCGGGCCTGCCTGTATAATTCACTCTTCCTCTTCTTCTAAATCAGTTTCTGGTTCAAACATATATGGCTGGATTAAAGCAGTATTTCCACTTGCCTTGTGTAGTGTTTACTACAGTTCACCAGAGACATATTCCTGTATCCACATATACAAAATGAAGCGAGGGTGTAGAGTTACATTCAAGCTAATTTAAGGCATGAAGAAATTATTTTCACAAGAAAAAATGTTTAAATATGTCATTTTGATTATCAAAGAGGAGTTTTAAGGGATAAAATTATTGACTGCACTAATTGTGGCTTTATTTGGTCTTTTCCTTATCTATGCTACTGAATTTGACAAACATCATTTGTGAGTTGTCCCTTGATATTGTCAACATCAAGATTTTAGGTTAAAATAATAAAGGAAAGTACATTTTATGTAATAGTCACTATTTATTTATTTGCTCTGCCATATCTTAAAATATGTCAGTGCCATTGTCTTGCCTCAAGATGCACATCAGTAATGTTTTTTTCTAAGGCACGTTTATAAAAGCTACTTAAATGTCCTAATTAAACTAAGGCCTAATCCTGATTTAATCTAAACCCTGTCTGTGAAACTGGGCCTAAATGTTTAAGAGTGCAGGTCCTGCATGGTTTCACAGACAGGCTTTAGATTAAGCCAGGATTAGGCCTTAGTTTAATTAGGACATTTAAGTAGCTTTTACAAACGTGCCGTAGAAAAGAAAAACATTACTGATGTGCATCTTGAAGCAAAACAATGGCACTGACACGTTTTAAGATATGCCAGAGCAAGATGCTTTCAGTTAAAATAACTCAAACTGTCTGTGAAACCGGTTGTTAAATAAATAGTGACTAGTTACCTAAAACGTACTTTCCTTTATTATTTTAACCTATCTTGGTGATGACAATATCAAGGGACAGCTCATAAATGATGTCTGTCAAATTCAGTAGCATAGATAAGGAAAAGACCAAATAAAGCCACACTGATCAAGCTGTCAGGAAGAAAGCCATTCGTCACCTTTTCTATTTACTCTCTATAAAGCGTTTTCAGCTGTAGCAATCTGTGCCTCGAATGTGTGTGCAGTTGACATTGCAGGTTTGTGCCAGTGGTCCTGACTGACTGTCTGTGGCAGGGCTGTGAACCGCCTGTCAGTCATCTCTGATCCCAGTAGGAGACGGGGTTACGGAGGCCTGCTCCCACCCCCTCTGAGACCCCTCTGCTGGGCACAGCTAGAGCAAAGGCCACCGGGTGGCTGGGACTGACAGATGGACCTCATTTGAAGTCATGATGAACTTCAGCTAAAAGAGTTGAAGCATCTGGAGGGAATGATGGGGGAACATAGCAGATAAGAAGCTTATTGTGAATACTGATGTGTAGGATGGAAAAAGAGAGGGGGGTGGAGGGTTTGAGCAAACCTGGGGAGATTTATAATCCAAGCGTGCGTGAGCAGTCAATAGGAGATGCATCATCAGAAAGAGTGAAAGAGACACCGAGATAGAGAGATCTCAGTTGACAGCATTTAAAACATCAGAGATGGCATCCCGACGTGACGGTGGTTCCAAAAAAGCAGGTAGCATTATTATGGTGTTGCCTAAGATACCTTCATTTTGGGAAATTCTAATGTAGCATCAACTCACATACATTACAACAAGGTCAGTGAAAAAAAAAAAAAAAAAAAAAAAAATCCAAAGTGAGAGAGTCAAAGGTGAGAGAAATGCTGATTATAAATATACCCTTGTGGAAAATAAGTAGAATACTACTAATGGAAATAATATGCTTTAAAAGAATATACTTAAATTCTGTCATTAATTACTCACCCTCATGTCGTTCTAAACCTGTAAGACTTTTGTTTCATTTTCGGAACACAAATGAAGATCTTTTAGATGAATTCTGTCCCTTCATAAACTACCACTATGACACTTCAAAAAGTTCATAAAGAGATCGTAAAACTAATCCATATGAATTTAGTCCAAATTTTCTGAAGAGACTCAATCGCTTTATATGATGAACAGATTGAATTTAGGCTTTTATTCACATTCACACAAGCAGGTTCGGTTGAGCTTCTGCTTGTGTTCGCTGATCAATGTTTATTTGTGAATAAAAGCCTAATTAAATCTGTTCATCATATAAAGTGATCAAATCTCAGAAAATTTGGACTAAACTGCTCAGTTCAAATGGATTAGTTTTACGATCTCTTTATGATTTTTTCCCCCTTTTTTTCTTGTTGAAGTGTGGTAGCTATAGCTGTCTATGGAGGGACAAACATCTCTCAGATTTCATCAAAAAGATCTTAATTTGTCTTCCGAAGATGAACGAAAGTCTTACAGGTTTAGAAGGACATGAAGGTGAGTAATTATGAAAGTAATTATTCATTTTGGGCTGAACTAACCCTTTAAGTGTGAACTGAATGCTTTTGGATACTTAATTGCAATCAAATGAAAATGTATTATAGTTTAAATCTATAGTAAATGGTATTAGCTTAACTTTAAAGTGCTTTTTTGACCCATTTTAATGAGTTTGTTTGCCCATATAATCTTTAGGGTATTAGGTTAGCTAATTTGGCTTGCTGTCCACTGAGGAGGGGCTCAATGAAGCATCTTCAACTCGAGCTCTGAATACCCCCCCAGTGAATAAATATAGGATGTGATTACATAGGGCAAGGTACCTGAGATGAAGGTGGAGTTTGAGGAGGTGGAGGGATGCTGGAACAGCTGAGACTGAAGAGAGGTAAACAGCTGCTTATATACTCGCTGTTGATTGGAAGATTAGATGGGCTTGCTCCTCCCTAAATTATGTTTAGGAACTTCACTAAGTGGGTCTTAAAGGGATAGTTCACCCAAAAATGAAAATGATCCCATGATTTACTCACCCTCAAGCCATCCTAGGTGTATATGACTATCTTCTTTCAGATGAATACAATCGGAGATATATTTAAAAATACTCTTATAGTCATCCAAGGTTTATAATGTCTGCAATGGGGGGCCATTTAAAAAAAAAAAAAATAAATAAAAAAAATGCATCCATCCATAATAAAAGTAATCCATACGGCTCCAGAGGGTTAATAAAGGTCTTTTGAACGGAAGGAATGTGTTTTTGTAAGAAAAATATCCATATTTAAAACTTTATAAATTCAAATAACTAGCTTCCGGCTAGTTTTAAATATTTTAGTTTTAAATATTTTAAATATGGATATTTTTCTTACAAAAATACATCCCTTCTCAGAAGGCCTTTATGAACCTCCTGGTTTATTATGACGTTTTTTTGTGTTGTTTGTTTTGTTTTTTCTTTAAACGCCCATTCACAACCATTATAAACCTTGGAGGACTAAGGATATTTTTAAATATATGTCTGATTGTATTCATCTGAAAGAAGATAGTCATATACGGGCTTGAGGGTGAGTAAATCATGGGATAATTTTCATTTTTGGGTGAACTATCCCTTTAAGTACAGTACATCTTTATACACTGTTGTATATAATGTGTATCTAAAGGCCAGAACACACCAAGCCGAGTGACGAAATGGCGACGAAAGCAGACTGCGGGGTTGCTCAGGCTGTGTCCAAAGTTGCCCTGACACACCAAACCGACACTAAACAGCCGACGGCCAAGTAGCACGTCATTTGCGCCTGCGTGAGATGAAATGCCTTTCCGAACCAGAGGTGGCTGTACTGAAACCAATCAGAATGGTCAGATGGCCCGACGGACCGACGAGCTCCAACGCCGATTCAACATTTCGAATCGGCCGAAAAAAGGCCGACGAGGACCAACTTCAGCCGACGCTGTGGAACACACTGAGAAAACGTAGTCGGCCGACGAAGAAAAACTGTCCGACGTCCGACCATCGGCTTGGTGTGTTCCTGCCTTAAGACACATCGTGGCCATATTTCAGGATGACAATGTCAAGACTCATGAAGAATCATTTTCACACATGAATTAAAACCTCTGAGTCCCAATAAATGTTGTGATGTTATTTCCATCAAGAGGTGCATAGATTTTTGGTCGAGATCTTGTATTGACAATGCAAGAGGTGAGCACTCTGTAAAGTCTACTCCAGCACATCCCAAAGACTTTCAAAGAAATTTAGGTCTGGACTCACAGGTGCCAATTCATGTGTAAAAATTATTCTTCTTTCTTCGCTCCTTCACAATGAGCACTACTTTTGTGCTGCATGGAGTTACTTCCTTTATAAAGCATTTCAGATCAGTCACTTATGAGGATCTGTTTAGTTATGATGCTGCTTTAGGCAATAGGCATCAAGACATCACTCACTTCATATTTGGAGCCTGTAAACGTTTCCATATTGAACCATTTATGTTACAAAATGTTAAGTTAACAAATAAATAGATAACACATTAATACAATAAACTCTTTATACCGCAATGTATATATTAAATATCCTACTTTTTAGAACAATTGAACAAAAGGTCATCTTCTGCAGTTTAGCTCTCAGTATCTCACAAAGGCCAAATTTTCACTTCTTTTGTAGTCTGAATGTCTGTTTTGTTTGCTTCAGTGCTCTCATACGAGGCACTTAGCAGCCGCATGCTTATTCTGGACTATTTCTGGACTTTAATGAATGGATCTTAGGCATGACATGATCTGGCCATTGATATTTCTGTCCCTCATTAATGCTAGCGAGAAAGCAAAATAGACCCACATAGGTTAAGAAAGATGTCTTACTGCCTCTAAGTCACCTCTTATTTTCCTTATTAGCCAGCTGTGGAGAACCGTATCATTTCTGTTGACAATTTCCTTAGAGCGACAGGAAGATTCTATTACATCTGTTTTCTGGCTTTTCAGTTCTGAGCATTTTAAGCGGGTTTGAGAAGGGCTTGTAAACATCAAAGGACCGCAGTCGGCGGGTGTGCATCTCCAACGATTACATGCTTATCTGTGACCAAAATATTCTGAAGAGGGGGAGGAAGAGTACAAGCGTCATTAAGGAGTCTACAAAGCAATTTCCTCCATTTAGCGCTTGTTTATTCTGCATGCATTCTTTTGTGCCGAAACAAAACTCCCACATTTAGAGGAAAGAAACCGGATGGAAAAACATTTTCAAAAATAATCCCCCTCAAAAAAGGGGAATTAAATAAAATTATGGCTGTATCAGAAAGGAAAGAATGAAAACTCTAATCAGAAAGTATCTTATATGAATCCGTAGCATGTGATAGTTTGCATCGCAAAACACGTTTGTGTGTAGCTTGAGGGCCCATATCTGTTTACCACTGATAAATCTCACAAAGCCTTGCAGCAATATTTAATATTAACATCTTAAGCATGGAAAAAAAAGAAACTGCTATGAAAAACAGTTCTTAAACCTTAAATTAACTCTATTTTATTTCCTCGGATTAGAAGGCACAATCCAATTTAACTGAGTGAGACATGCTATGTGGCAGAATGCTGATAATAAGTTTCATTTTTTACATGAGAGAAGAATAGTTCATCCAAAAATTAAAATCCCAAACCCATATGCTGCTTTTTTCACAAAGGAGACAATTAATGGATCTATTTTCCATACAATAACAGTTCATAGTGACCATGTATGTCAAGCTCCAATAAATAAATAAATAAATATTCCAAGTCTTCTGAAGTAGGAAATACTATACAGTCAGCTCATCATTAAACCCTGACATCTTGTATCAGTATGCAAAAATTGACCAAAATTAACCATAATTACCAGAGAGGGTCTGAAATGGACTACAAAAGTCATCTGGACCTCAAACTTGGTGCATCAAAATGTTGGCATCATTGGTTCTTGCGCATATCATAACTGTTAAGTCCCTTTCAAGGCAAGTAAGCCATCTCAGGAAAGAACTAAAGCAGCTATTTTAGTCATACTTTTTGAATGGGAAATGCTGAAATCTCAAAACCTGCTTGCCAAACTCACATTTCAAATCAAATCAGCAGTAAAATCTGATATTGTGTTACCAACATTATTTCTTACACTCAAATAACATTAATAATTGAAATACAGTGGGTACGGAAAATATTCAGACCCCCTTAAATTTTTCACTCTTTGTTATATTGCATCCATTTGCTAAAATCATTTAAGTTCATTTTTTTCCTCATTATTAATGTACACACAGCACCCCATATTGACAGAAAAACACAGAATTGTTGACATTTTTGCAGATTTATTAAAAAAGAAATCTGAAATATCACATGGTCCTAAGTATTCAGACCCTTTGCTCAGTATTTAGTAGAAGCACCCTTTTGATCTAATACAGCCATGAGTCTTTTTGGGAAAGATGCAACAAGTTTTTCACACCTGGATTTGGTGATCCTCTGCCATTCCTCCTTGCAGATCCTCTCCAGTTCTGTCAGGTTGGATGGTAAACGTTGGTGGACAGCCATTTTTTGGTCTCTCCAGAGATGCTCAATTGGGTTTAAGTCAGGGCTCTGGCTGGGCCATTCAAGAACAGTCACAGAGTTGTTGTGAAGCCACTCCTTCGTTATTTTAGCTGTGTGCTTAGGGTCATTGTCTTGTTGGAAGGTAAACCTTCAGCCCAGTCTGAGGTCCTGAGCACTCTGGAGAAGGTTTTCGTCAAGGATATCCCTGTACTTGGCCACATTCAACTTTCCCTCGATTGCAACCAGTCGTCCTGTCCCTGCAGCTGAAAAACACCCCCACAGCATGATGCTGCCACCACCATGCTTCACTGTTGGGACTGTATTGGACAGGTGATGAGCAGTGCCTGGTTTTCTCCACACATACTGCTTAGAATTAAGGCCAAATCCAAATCATGCTTAGATGAGACCAAGTTCTATCTTGGTCTCATCAGACCAGCGAATCTTATTTATCACCATCTTGGCAAACTCCATGCGGGCTTTCATGTGTCTTGCACTGAGGAGAGGCTTCCGTTGGGCCACTCTGCCATAAAGCCCTGACTGGTGGAGGGCTGCAGTGATGGTTGACTTTCTACAACTTTCTCCCATCTCCCGACTGCATCTCTAGAGCTCAGCCACAGTGATCTTTGGGTTCTTCTTTACCTCTCTCACCAAGGCTCTTCTCCCCCGATAGCTCAGTTTGGCCAGACGGCCAGCTCTTGGAAGGTTTCTGGTCGTCCCAAACGTCTTCCATTTAAGGATTATGGAGGCCACTGTGCTCTTAGGAACCTTAAGTGCAGCAGAAATGTTTTTGTAACCTTGGCCAGATCTGTGCCTTGCCACAATTCTGTCTCTGAGCTCTTCAGGCAGTTCCTTTGACCTCATGATTCTCATTTGCTCTGACATGCACTGTGAGCTGTAAGGTCTTATATAGACAGGTGTGTGGCTTTCCTAATCAAGTCCAATCATTATAATCAAACACAGCTGGACTCAAATGAAGGTGTAGAACCATCTCAAGGATGATCAGAAGAAATGGACAGCACCTGAGTTAAATATATGAGTGTCACAGCAAAGGGTCTGAATACTTAGGACCATGCAATATTTCAGTTTTTCTTTTTTAATAAATCTGCAAAAATGTCAACAATTCTGTGTTTTTCTGTCAATATGGGGTGCTGTGTGTACATCAATGAGGGAAAAAATGAACTTAAATGATTTTAGCAAATGGCTGCAATATAACAACGAGTGAAAAATTTAAGGGGGTCTGAATACTTTCCGTACCCACTGTAGTTGAGGTTGGTCCAGCCACTGCACATGTGCAATAGAGCAAAGAGCGCAGGCATCATGACACCAACCACTGTATGGCTTATTTAATGGTATCTGGAGCTTCCAACGCTGTCATCAAACAGCAAGAGCTGTTGTAAAAATGTGAGCGAAGACGTTGGCGATTGGCCCTGTTTGTAAGCGGAGACTTCTTGTAGAGCTGCAATATTGGGCATTCCAATTTCTCCTATTTATTGTAACAATAAGTGACCTGTTTCTGTTTATGTACTGTTTCTGGTTAAACCCCTATAGTCGCCATATTTGATTTTATGGCTGCAGCAGAAGAAAAAAAAATATTAGTTAATAATAACTTAAAATGTGATCTTCCTCACTCAAAATTTTAGAAGATATGAAGGGAAATGCCTGTTAGTGTTTAGCATTTAATTAAGGTATATACCATATTGACCACATGATCAAAGATTATGCTACAAATTATTAAGTTCTTAAGTTTTCTAACTCAATGTAGTTTGTTGGTTGAGCATAATTTCATTAGAAGTTGTCATAACTCAAAAAAAGATTGATGCAAATGTTTTTTTTGTTGTTGCTGTGCTAAAACTTTTATCATTTATTTTAGGAAATGGAGCTTAAGACATAGAAACTACTTTTATGGTGTTTTATGTACTTTTTTACTTCACCTAACATGGTGATTATAAACTGTTATTCTATAGAAAAGAACTGCAAAAGAGTTAAAAATACCCCCCTTTTGAATTCCATGAAAAGTTCAGTATACATAAGGAGGTTTCGATAGTCCACTTTAGACAGTCTACTAAGTAACTTTGCAACTACGTCATCTACCAGACATTAGAGCATTAGTAGACTGTCTACTTAATATCTTCTAACACTTTATTTTGATGATCCTCCAACAGACATTCTACTGACTTTAAGAACTTTGTACATGTCAACTTATTCTACTAACCCCAACCCAAACAGTCTAATACTCTAAGAGTTAGCTGACATGTAGCTGCAAATTTACTTATAGTTATTAGAATGTCAGTTGGGGGACCATCAAAATAAAGTGTACTATCGAAATAAAGTGTAATCTATCAGAATAAGTAAATAATGACAACAATTTTCTCTTTTCTGGGTGAACTATTCTATAAAATTACAGTTGCTGTTTCTGATTTTTCAACATCGGCTGCTGAGCAGAAGACGTTGCTCTTGAATCTGTACTAGATGAACAAGTCTCACTGGGTGATATGGGTGCAAGAGAAGGGCAACGAGGGAATGGCTTTTGTGTGATGAGGACAAAAAAAGATCAATACCAGTTTCTTCAAAATTGCACTAGAAAGCTTATGAGAGACCCGACCGTATTCATACAACACTTTTCCCTACTCCAACTTCACCCATTATAATCATCGCATTTCAAAGAACACTGAAAGAGGCTGTGATCCCTCACTATGATTTCTGACATCTACTCCTCCACTTTTCCAGTATTTTACACAGGCTTTATCTGAACTGAAATGCTGATCAAGAGGTCATTTTCCAAGTGCTCATATCCATGGTGTTTTTATTTATTAGAAATGCAAGGCTGTTTGGACAAGTACAGGAATATCAGTCAATTCATCTTTTGATTGAAGCTTCTTTGTTATTATCTATAATGCATTCCTGAAAGAATGTACAATGGTTGGCAAAACCTAAACTCTACATGACAAAAGAGCTCAAATTAAATGAAAGTTAGAATTTCAATAACAAACTTGCCATCACAATGCTAGGGTTCTGTGGATGGTTTTTAGGATGTTGTTATGAGGACCTTTTTTTTTTTTTTTTTTTTTTTGATATTCTGTTCTCTAGATTCTAGATTGAATGGATTCCTTGGATTTGAGGTACACATCATAAACAGTTTAGTACTCAGCATTAGGGTCTTGCTCAGTATAAGAATATATGATCAGTAGTGATTTTTGTCTTAACAAACACCACTAATGAGGAAACTGGGTCAATGACAAATAAGACTGTCCTTAATAAAGAAGTGGGACATTTAAAAATATACTCATGATGTATTCATGTTGGTTTATGTGGCTTTGTTCAAAATATATCAAGAAAAGTCTAAATTGAATGTTTAAAATGTCATGTGATGTCCTTTCAGTACACCATCAAAGCATTTTGAATGTGCATTCATTTATAATATATATTTTTCAAGGTAAAACTAAAAATTATGTTTACAAATATTTTGAATTAGCACTTCATAAATATCATTTTTGGGGATTCACACCACATGACATTTTACAACCTGAACTATTTTTTTCTTGTCATAAAAAGGTCAAATTGTGTGAAATTTTAAGAGACTTATTGACCTTGAGACACAATGTGTTGGCTGTAGTAATAATCATATATCACAGGAGATACAATAACAAAGTCTTTACTTGGCAACAAGCTGAAGAATACAGGAATCAAACTCATAGAACACAACCACATCATACATAAATGAGACTGAACCAAGAACCAAGGGTTTAAGTACACAGGGAGTAATCAACATAACCTGAAACAGGTGCGAAACTCATGAGTAACTATGGAAACAAACAAGCTAACAGAACTCAGGCAAACCTACGGAGCCCCGCACATGACATGCAAGAAAAAAAATGAAATTGTGCGCACAATTTAATAAAATGTGCGGACGATTTACTATTGTGTGCATGATTTAGCCTACAATTTTTTTCCTGCATGTCATGTCCGGGGGTTCCGTACAAACCAGAACAGGGAACGGAATGAAAACGAAACCAAAACAGAACTAGAACATAAAAGAAACTCCTCCCTCCTGGAAGGCACATCGTTTGTGGCATGACGAGTCAAAACTGAGGTGGAAGGAAGGGGGCTTTGGAAGGAGGACAAGGGGCTGGTGAAGGGCTAGGAAATCAGGAGGAGATGACAGCGGGAGAAGCCAGGGCAGTGATGATGGTGGGAGGAGACAAGAGCAGGAAGAGCCAGGTTGGGACCCAGAGCACAGCCAGGATAAAGGACCACGACAGTGTCGAGGGAGCGAGGAGCCATGGTGGAGACTTGGCCAGGCGGTCCCAGGGGGAGTAAAGGCTGAGATGAAGCCAATGGAGGTGGAGACTCAGGCAGAGCCAAAGAGCCGATGAGACCATGCAATACCGATGAATCTGGAGACAGCGGCAAAGCCTCAGCGATGAGCATCTGATGTGGAGCCAGGGTGCCAGAGGACTGAGGCAGAGCTGGAGGGACTGAGGATCAAGGCGGAGCCGGAGGGAATAAGGTGAAGCTCGACAGAACAGAAGGGGTGGAGGGATGAAGTGGCAGCTGAAGGCCCAGAAGTCCGTGTCACAGGCTGAGCGACGACTGACCAAGGTGGAGCTGAAGGGACGAGGGAGCCCTGTGGAGCCCTGTGGATGACGACACCAGGTGGAGTGATGGGCTTGACAGTCTGATGGCGGAGCCTAGGAGAACCGCTTTGCCAAGGCAGAGCTGGAGACAGGAAGACCCAACCAGCAGCAGAGTGGAGTCAACAGAGGTGGAGCTGAGGGACTGAAGAGAGCCGATGCAGGCAGGGCCTTGGAGCTGGGTGGGACCAGTGAGGACGGGAGACTATGGAGATTATTCCTCTTCAAAATCCTTATAAAATTTTACAGAGGCCAGCTGCAGCTCAGCCCATTGCGGGAGTGTGGACGGGCCTCCATTCCATTCCCTTGAACTCCACCAGCGCACCCACTGAGATGGTCGGTGTTGCCGGCTCACGCATCTGGTCAACTTTCCGTCGGGCTCACGCTCCGGGATGATGGTATACTCTGGCATAGATGTCGCGGTAGGCTTCGGCTCCTGTGTCTGTGGTGGATCCAGGTGTTTCGTCTTTGAAGGGCATGGGAGGCGACTGGCTGGGCTCTGGATCCAGAGTGGGGCTGGTGATGTCCTCCTCAGCTTGGACCGCTCATTCAGGCAGGTGAAATACAATCCACACAGACAGCGGTCGGGAAGTTGGTGATGCATGCCAGGTTTAAAAGTTTAATTGTGTGGTCCTCAAAGGTTTGCTTTTCCTGCTCTTTTGTGGTTAATCGCATGGCGCAGGAGATACAATAACAAAGTCTTTACTCGGAAACAGGAGAATAAAACAATCAAACACAACCACATAAAAACATGAGGGTCTACAGGATATGATTTCCTGTTTTCTCCATAGGACTTTAATTTGACACACAAAATTGAGTTTATATATAAAAAAAGAGCAAGAAAAGAAATCATTTCATGTTTGTTTGTTTTTTTCTGTTAAGATATTCTGTTATGAACTGATATGACAGTTTTGTCACATATATGTAATGAATTCTATTTTTATGTATTTTTCAATAAATTAATAGATCTTGCCAAAATAATAATAATAATAATAATAATATAAAATTAAAAATTAAAAATTAAGTGTCATGTCATCATTTCAACAGACATATTTCCACTAAAGCCATTTTGAATTTCAACTGTCACAAAAACTGTTCAAATATTTAGTGTGTCCAGGTGAACAATCTAAGAAATAATGACATATGGACTGCACAGACCAAAAGGTCACTAGTTGAAGCTCACTGACCGATACAGATGGACATTTCACAGGATAATGGATGAATGTCACATAAGTTCAACCTGAAACATTAGCACACAATTGAATCAGCACCCCTGTGGCAATCTCAACGGGATCTGGACATTGCAGGGTCCACAATCTATTGCACACATTACAAATCTTGGATATATGAGCAATGGAGAAAGTTAATATGGTCTGCTAAATTACGTTTCACCTGCCGCTTACAACCAGATGAGTGTATACTTGGAGGAGGACGCCATACGTTGTACCATGGGTTCCCTTGGGATTTTGTAATGGGTTTTAAGAAAAGTGGTTTTCGTTTTATGAGTGAAATAAGGTCTATGGTTAAAATTACTTTAAAAAGACTTTTGATTTCTCAGCATGCTTTTTTATAACAGACAAGAAAAGTAGCAGATGCAGCCTATTAGCAACAGCTTTTCTGATGTCTCCAAACTGTAGTAATGTTGAATTCAAAATGCCCTACATCACCAAATAAATCTGGAAAAATATGGGATGTTTTGGAGCACAGGGTTCAAAGATTATCCAGTTCCAAGGAATATTTTCTTCTTGAAAACTGAAAACAATCTTCAGTTGTTTCATAACAGCGGTATAAAAAGGTCTTTATACAACATTGATACAAATAACCCGTCTTCAGGTTGCGAGTTTTCAAATGGTCCATATTATGCTCATTTACAGGTTCATAATTTTGTTTAGTGGTCTACTAGAATAAGTTTAAATGATTTAAAGGGGACCTATTATGCCCCCTTTCACAAGATATAATATAAGTCTCTGGTGTCTGTGTCTCCAGAATGTGTCTGTGAAGTTTCAGCTCAAAATACCCCACAGATCATTTATTATAGCTTGTTAAATTTGCCCCTATTTGGGTGTGAGCAAAAACACGCGTTTTTGTGTGTGTCCCTTTAAATGCAAATGAGCTGCTGCTCCAGAAGAGGGCGGAGCTTTAACAGCTCAACAACAACAAAGCTGGAGAATCTCACGCAGCCAAAATGAGGATTGTCAGTAACGGTGTTCAGCCTTACATTGTTCAAACCGGAGTCGACACTGATGGAGAGACTCAGGAAGAAGTTACAACTTTTAGAATGAAACTGGACGTTTCTGAATGGTTAGTGGATCAATTTATGTAGTTGCTGTGGAGTTGATTCAACTCATCCACTAGCATGTGCCGTCATGTTCATCTTTTGTGTTGAATTGACCCTCGTTTGTGAAGCAGTCCGGCGTAAAATGACGGCATGTCAACAACACTCTACTACAACAACTCTTCCTCTTCTCTAAAGCAGCCCAACATGGCCCCGCCCCCTTTGTTGTGTGTTCTCAGGGGCGGGGTTTATGTAAATGTTGGAGTTTTTGATGTCACTAACCCGGGAAGAAGCTCGTTGTAGTCCCTACCAGCCGTTTGTTGTAGTCCTTAAAAAGTGATTTCTGTAAAAGAAAATATCTCCTTTGCATTGAATCTTTGAGCGTTGTGACTTTGCAGATGTTGTTCTGATTGGTCAGCAGTCTGTTGCGATTGGTTTTCCGCATAGTGAGTGTGTTGGAAAAGCTTTTCAGAGAATAACTTTTTTTTTTTTTTTTGCATAGTTCTTTTTTTTGTAATTTTTGGCACATGACAGTAAAAATATTATTATATTTTTTTGTTTTGAAAATACAAGGAAAAATAACAAAATGGATGAGTAAATATTGAAAATGTTATTTTTATATGTGACATAACCACCAAAATGTCACAGTGATGCCGCATACATCTACTTTAGAGTTAAACTAAAACAGTTGTCATCATTTACTTGTCCTCATGTTGTTTTCCTATAATTATTTTGATTAAATACATGTACATGTAAACACATTCATTGTCATCTGAAAAAGTGGCCCATATATTACATATAATATGCTATTATATTAATGCCAAGGATCAATTGAGAGGAAAAGCCCACATGAAAATTTCAGACCAGTTTTATGATAGACCCCTCAGACCCCGCTGAAAACACCTCGGTTTAATGGTGTGAGAAAATCATGGTGAAATATTTGAATTGATGGTGTGAGGTGTGGAATATATAATAAGCCGCTATTCATCAGGACGCTCTCTGTAATAATTCTGGGAGTACTGCTCATCGTTGGGTTTATTACTGATTAATTTCACCATCTGTCTTTCTCTGGAACATCCACAGTGAAAGAAAAAAAGTGTGTTTCATTATTCAGACAGGTGATTTGAGCCAGCACAGTGACGTTTCTGTCTAATAGGATGAGCCACGGCCAGACAGCACAGGGAACATGTTCACATACATATGACAGCAGCACTGCCTGTCTCGCATGTCTCTGGTTATTGGACACCTCACCTCTACCATTGTGAAGCTGATGTCAGTGTTCATGAATCCTGTCTCCAGAATCACATGACCCCTCTCTGGCATGGAGGGCATCAACAGAGATGATGGGACTGTGTGAAAGCTGCTTGTGCTGGTCGTTTTTCTCCGTTATGTCACCCTGCTGCACTCTCACCCTCTCTATACAAAGATTTATACTGGGGAGGAGATACGAGACTGAAGGGAAAAATAAGCAATATACTGTATATATATATTTAGTAAGGAAGTTGTAGATTGATCAAAAATGACAGTAAACACATTTATAATGTTACATAAGTTTTCTATTTCAAATAAATGCTGTTCTTTTGAACAGCTATCAAAGAATCCAGAAAAAAAAAAAAAAAAAAAAAAAAAAAAAAATCAAGGTTTTCACCAAAATAAAAGCAGCACAACAGTTTTCAACATTGATAATAATCAGAAATGTTTCTTGAGCATCAAATCATCATATTAGAATGATTTCTGATGGATCATGTGACACTGAAGACTGGAGTAATGATGCTGAAAATTCAGCTTTGATCACAGCAATAAATTCCATCAGTGTTTTTTTTTTGTATCATTGATATACTATTAGTTTTTTTCATTACAATCAGTTTTTATTTAGTTTTAGTTATTTTAGTAGTTCAGTCTAAAATAAACATGATTCATGGCTTTACAGAGCTCATTCCAAGATGCAGAGAACAACTGGCTTTTATTTAATAATGGAATAAAACAAAAACAAAGTAAACTACCTGGTGGGGGAAAACACAACCGGCAGCTGGAGTGGGCAGGATAAGGCAGAAACCGACTGGGAACACGGGTCACTAAACAACAAACTTGCACAGGACTGCAAACACAAGGAGAATAAATAGGGCAGAAAACAAAGCAGGTAACGAGGGAGGACAGGTGGGGCAACTGAACCAATAATCAGATAACAAGAAGAGCCGGGTTAGACAATAGACATGACATAGCACATGGCACAGAGAAACAAACATGACAAGCCATGTGCTCAAACAAAACAAGACACAAACACGCAGCTAATGAGAACACTCATAAGAAAACAGCAGAATATACACTTCTGCAGCCCAGTGCCAAAGCACTGTTAACAGCCTGACTTTCTAATATACAAGTAGGCCAATGGTCAGTGAACAGACTGCTGATAATCCATGGACTATTGTGGGTGCGTCTCAATCAGCTCCCTAGTTCAGTAGTCAGGGCACTGATACCCAGCGGGCACTTCAATATCAATTTGACATCAAATATTAGTCAAGACTTGATGAAAGCTGTATAACATCATTTTAAATTCAGTTCGGACGGCAGTTTCCTCTAGTGGTGATTTGGTGAAAATAGGAAGTTAAGTCCCACACTGAAATTAGTTTGATGTATATGTGGGCCAATATGTTTGGCATTCAATTAATATGGACTGCACAGACCAAAAGGTCACTAGTTGAAGCTCATCAATGATTAGTATTTTTGGTAAATATATATTATATATATATATACACGACACGATCTAAAGGTTCCTGGTTCAGTCCCAGGTTTCTGCAGAGGAGTGTTTGTTTGTGTGAATATCTGAGCAATCTAACTCAAGAACGTTCAATCTTCTCAGCATTTTATTACTTTTGTGTTGTTATTTTGGTTGAGAATAGGACATGTGTGTGGATGTCAAATGGATGTCAAGTTTTTGACATCGGTTTGCATATTTAACCTGTTTTTTGACATCAGTGTTTTGACGCCTTTTCAACATCAGTTGCCCACTGGGTCATGCAGTTGGCCATTTTAAGGACTGTCTCAATTGCAAAATCCTATAGTGCACTGAAACGTTCACTCCCTAAAAAGAAAAGGTGAAAACCAGGGAGCATCGATGCTCACTATGTTCCTTTAACGCAAGTTCTGAAGCGTGAAACATACCACTATTTAGTTATGTTTTAGACAGTTAATGAAATAGCTAAAATGTATAATTTATTTACAACTGAAATGTTGCATGTGTGCGTAACAAGCAAAGTATTTATCTTAATGTACTGTAACATTAAGAAATAATGTCAGAACAATATCAGTTCTGCTGTTGTTCATAAATACCAGTAGTTATTGTTGTACAATCATCAGTGTCCCAATGTGTAGTGTGCCAGGGTCCTTACTGTCCTTACCAGCACCCGAACTTGTGTACACGATATATGGATTCACGACTAGGAAGCTGGGAGCTGGTTGAGACGCACTTATAGTCTTAGCTGGCAGGCAATTATAGCAAAAAATGTGCAGTTGTTTCATGGAAAAAGTATTCTTTGTATCCCTTGTTTGCCTTAAGGGAAAATCACAGTTCTCGATGGCTGTTTGTGGTGTACAGGTGAAGCAAAAGGCATTTTGACATGATTTCTCGCTCTCTCTCAGTCTCATTAAGACCTGCAGTGCCGCCTTGGGAAATGCACCTACAATCGTTTAAGAATTAAATCTGATGAGCCTCCAGTCTGTAAGTGGGGCGTAATTGGTGAGAAACAAAGATTGTTTTGCTAATTTTGATCAGTGTGAGAGGTTTGTGAGATTTTTTTTCTGTCCTTTATGATTGCTGCTTGTTAGATTATATGATTCTCAGTTGTCATTAATGTCAGACTGTATGGTGGTCAAGACGCACTAAAAACGGATGCAAGAAGCCTCGTCCAGAGTTTTACATCATCAATCCGTGAAATGTCCAGTGACTGTGAAATGCATTTACATGCAGGATAGAAATGGTGGCAGGCAAACAAAAGCAATCTCTAGCGTTCATTTTGATCATGTCTTTACATAAAAAGAAAAACACAAAGAGGATGTGTGTGGAGCAAGTGGTGGTTTGTCGTTGTCTCACTAATTGCGTCAGCAGGTTCTGCGCTCCTATTGGTTTTTGATTTGATGGTTGTCGTAGGAGAAGCTACTCCTGCAGGATGGTGCCTCAAAATCTGATCCAGCGTTGGAGGTCAAATTTTATCGCAAGTAGTCATAAATCGGCAAACATGTCAAACTAGCGATCAAAGACGTCAGTTTTTGGCCCAGGATCAGAGGAATCTTTTAGGATTCGCAAAATTTGACTCAGATGTAGCCAAAATTGTACAGTGTGAAGCTGGCTTTAGACAAAATCTAAGGCAGACTGAGTGACAGCCTGCCTTTTATGTCATGCTGTACAATATCTCAAAATTGACACTAAATTTTAAAGCTTAATTGTGAATGACTGACATTGAAAACAGCAGAATATACAGTGCCAAACATGACTTTGTGTTAAAGGTGCCCTAGAATGTTCTGTGATATCACTAAAATATCACAAAAAATATCATGTAATCATGGATCATGTCAGTTATTATTGCTCCATCTGCCATTTTTCGCTGTTGTTCGTTGCTTGCTTACCTAGTCTGATGATCCAGCTGTGCACAGATCCAGACATTAATACTGGCTGCCCAGCATATGCAAATATTGGGAGCGTACATATTAATGATCCCGACTGTTACGTAACAGTCGGTGTTATGTTGAGATTTCGCCTGTTCTTCGGAGGTCTTTTAAACAAATGAGATTTATATAAGAAGGAGGAAACAATGGAGTTTGAGACTCACTGTATGTCATTTCCATGTACTGAACTCTTGTTATTCAACTATGCCAAGATAAATTAAATTTTTGATTCTAAGGCACCTTTAACAGCCTTACTTACTGATGTACAAGCAGGCCAATGGTCAGTGAACAGACTGCTGACAATCCATGGACTATTGTGGGTGCGTCTCAATCAGCTCCCTAGTTCAGTAGTCAGGGCACTGATCCCCAGCGGGCACAATCAATTTGACATCAAATATTAGTCAAGACTTGATGAAAGCTGAATAACATCATTTTAAATTCAGTTTGGACGGCAGTTTCCTCTAGTGGTAATTGGGTGAAAATGGGATGTAAAATACTGTATATCATGGCTTCTACAAACACTTTCAGCTTTGATCACAGGAATAAATTAAAGTTTAAAATGTGTTGAAATAGAAGAATTGTACAGTATTTAAAAGTTTTTTAAAGTTGTATTTATGAAAGGATGCCAAAAGTGATGTCTGGACAGTATATTTGTTTTTAATGATCCTACATGATTAAACCATTAAAATATGAGGAAAATATTATATGAGGAAAGAACAAAACTTGGTCAAGGTATTTATTTGACAATTGTTTGGCAAAAAAAAAGAGAAAAAAAAAAAAAGAGAGGAAAACTACAGGTAAAAATAAACAAAAAGTTCACAGGAAAAAAGCACACACTGCCCTCCAAAAGTTTGGAAACGCCCTAGAAAAGTGGGGTTTTGGACAGTATTGGCATGCATCCTTTTTAATTTGTGATAATTTTGCACTGATAAGGGAAAACACAAACTATGCAAACATATTTTATTACATATTATTATATTTTATATTAAATTTTCGATTGCTCAAAATATCCACCATTAGCAGCTATCTGACCTAAACTGGGTTCTGATTGGTTAATTGTATTCTAAACTTAATTGGCAATCAATTGTTGAAGCTATTAAGCTGTGCTGACCCAAAAATCTTTTACAGACCTGGGCCAAGTTTAAACCAGTAACCAGCATCACAGCTGGCAAAGGGGCATGACTGACTTTGACATGAATATTGCCATTATTATGTAATCAAAATGAAAATTAATAATAATGATAATGTCAAGTTACTCTAATGTATTTGCACCAAAAAAATGATCAGGATTTATACTGATATCGTCCAAAATAGGAATTAGGAAATAGTATTTTCCTAGGCCGGACATCACTTTTGGCCACTACTGTAGAAGTAGTATAGTTTTTCTATTTATATTTTTCTTAGATTAATTTATATTTGAATGTATCGAGTTATCTGAGAATAACGATATTGTATATTCATCACGTCGCTATTTCAAAACTAACGGCAGGTGAAATCGTGGTTGACAAAATGTTTTGTCATTTCATAAACATGTCTTACTTCACACTGCTAACCAGATTTTTATACTCACCCGACTAAACAGTTGTGCTTGATATTGTTGCAAAGCTCACTCACTGCTGCTTGTTAGACCGTTTAGATCACTCTGACAAGAAGATGTAATTAATCTCTCAAAAACAGACGGTTGAAATGAAACCTAGTGTAGTGCACACACATATGTAGACACGTCAGGCTCTATATGTGTGCAGAACTTAAAAAGAATGACATATTCGCTCGTCTGCTCGAGAAGAACTCCGCGGGTTCTCAGTGGTGGATCGCAGGGAAGTGAGTGAATGCGTTTCAGGCGGAGAGACAGGGCTAGATGTTGATGGAGTCTGCAGTCATGCGGCGCGTGGTGGGCCGTGCATCGCTCTCGCTCTTTCTTTCTACTCACACAGCTGTGACAAAAGCTACATTGAAAAGAGCTTGACAATCTGCCTGAGATCTGACAGGGCTGTCACAGAATCACTCAACATCCCTTGCATAATTACAGCATTATCACTGATCCTGGAGACAGTATGAAATGTGCCTGTGAGCGGGGATATCCTCCATTCCGAGTGTTGTTTCTCAGCCGTCACAAACCGAGGACTAGATGGAAAAACGCTCACAGTAGCTTTCCATGAGAAAATGGGCGGAAAGATCCTGGTACAAAATGATTAAAACGGAGGGTTACCATGACAACAGCTGGGCTCTAATAGGATTAACTTCCTGCAGTTGCGATGAAAGTATTATCTGTTGAAATGCTTGTTTTGTTAGAGCCACTGCTGTCTGAAGTTGTGCCATGTCAAGTAGGAGCAACTGAAAATGTCGCGCATCCATAAGCATATTTGTTCAATTTGATATGGATTCCTTGTGTTGTGGTTTCATACTTTGTAAGTACATTGAACATCAGCTAAACATTTGCCTCAAGAAAGGATTTTTAGTCATCTTGATTTTAAATTAAAGTGAGGATTTAACTACATCAAAGACATTTGGGGAGCCAAAAGCAGCAGTGCTATTAACTTAACATTTTTCAACACTATGACAGAAGTTTTAATGAGCACAAGCATTGCTGCATTGTGCAACCTCACTATTTTTTGTCACATTGCATCGCAAGCGTGGTTTTATAGCCTTGTGTACTGATCTGGCTCTCATATGTCAAGTCAAGTCACCTTTATTTATATAGGCTACAATACAGATTGTTTCAGAGCAGCATGAAAATGATTTTACTATGACAATTGTTCATGAGCAGTTCAAACGTGTAAATGTATCTATGCAATTACTTCCACTTTCACTGAGATTCTAAATTCTTTTATATATATATATATATATATATATATATATAAATACTGCTCTATTATAGTGAATATATTATCATCTAATCTAATAGTTGTTGTTTTTTTTTAAAAAAGAAGATATTTCAATATATTAATATATTAATAATATATTATCAATATATCAATATATTAATAACTTGATATTTCAAGTTAGCTAGTGCTTTTAGTATACTTTTACACTTTAGTTTACTTTTAAATACAGTACTAACATTGTAAAAAAATATATACTTTAAAAGACATAAATGCAAACTAAATTAAATGTTTTCAGATATCTAGTTGCATGTTAGTTACAACTGAATAAAATTGTATTATAGTTTAAATTTATATTAAAAGCAATTAGCTGAATTTTAGTGTGCTATTTTGACCCAAGTAGGACTTAAATACATATTTCTAATATTATTTATATAATATAATTAACATAATTATTTATTTTGTCTTTGAAATACTGCTAAAGTGTAATGGTGAATGCACTGGCAAACATTCAGGGTAAACTAAAATATACTGTAGTTTCATATCTTCATATCACAGATCATGTGTGTCATCATGTATCAAAAACCTAGTACACAGAGGCACACATTTCCTGAGACGCTTACCTGAGTGCATTTCTATGATAAACGCCTTCATATGCGCTAACACAAACAAACAGCTACTGAAGAAAAAAAAGCAGATGACGTACATTGCAAGCACCCTTTTATACAGCGGTAGTGACATCATGGACTGTCATCATCAAATAAAATTGACGTTTAAACACGTGCTTCAGACACCGGTCATGCTGATGCTGTTCCCCATTGCAATGCAGTTTAGAGTGTAGTTCCACTTCGAAAGGGAAAGTCATGAAAATAAATTTTGTTTCTCTTTGCATAGGCCTTTTTTTTTTTTTTTTTTTTTTTTTTTTTTTTTGAGTTTTACATTTTTAAATTTGACAACTAAAATACACTGCACAAAATGCATACAAATTAATTGGATAAACACAGTAAATTAAGTTTAGTTTACTAAAGCACACTTAAGTGGTCTTTTTATTTCATTATTATTATATTATCTGGAATATTATACTACTTTTAGGATTTGAAGTAGACATTCAATACAATACAGTGCTTCTATTTCACAAAGATGTAGACATCTACTAGCTTGAGAAGCTTCAAAAGCAGCTTTCCATAACACTGATCACAACATAAGCGGTTTACTACAACTCCAACAACAGGTGAAGACTAATGAAAAATAAATTGTTTTCCACAGTTTATAACTACTGTAGTTTAATATCTATATAAAGCCTTGAACTTTGGTGTCAGTGGTTGGAGTCTTTGCAGCTTTACAGAACATTTTCCCTTTGTGAAAACAGCTGTAGTTCACATAAGAGTCAACCAAGCTGAATATAATTTATCTTTAAAGGTCACTTTAATATTTTCAAAGAAAGAAAAGAGAAAAAAAAAAAAAAAAAATAGACAGAAAGCACATTGAGAGGCAGAGGGAACGGCAGAAAAAATATTTTTTTTTTAGATTGAAACTTTCTTATAACTTGAATTTCCAGTGCTGTATCCATATCGAACATGAAGTATCAAATACTGTTTCTGCGTTCAAGCCTCCATTATATATAAAGTGAAAATGTTATCTAAATACAGCAATTTATGAGCAATATTCTTTTACAGGACAACTCTAAGCTCACCGTGAGTGTATATTAGTGTATATTAACGGTTTATTGTTTGCTTTTAGGATCCGAAGGAACGTTTGAACCCAGAAATGGTGACGTGTGATGTCAGATTCATATAACAAGATAGCTTTTAGTAGAGTTTGACTTGAATTGTAATTTATATTACATTAAATTATGCTATTATTTGAGAAGAAAGACACTGTTCTGTTCAAGAACATCAAACTTAGTCTCTGCTTCACATCATGAGTCCTGATGAACCTGCCAATGTTTATTTTGCAGTAATGAATGGCGGACTTTATCCATTTGTAATTTTGCCTAATTAACAAATAAATAAAAACATGGACATGAAATACTGAGTTATTAAATTATTTAATAAGAAGAACATGAAGAACATGTTCACCTCTGCCAATCAAATTCAAGGTCTGGACATAAACACTCATTCACAGCAAGAATGATAACTATAAAGATAACTATATTAATGCCAACAGATGAAAATGTTCTGTTATATTATAAGCATGCTGCAGTTATGCCACCTTCCATCTGCTACTATATATATATATATATATGTAACCCCTCACCCAGGTCTTACTCGCCCCACTCTGTGCAGGCCTTGAACCTGGGTCTGTGTGTATATACAGTGGGTACGGAAAGTATTCAGACCCCCTTAAATTTTTCACTCTTTGTTATATTGCAGCCATTTGCTAAAATAATTTAAGTTCTTTTTTTTTTCCTCATTAATGTACACACAGCACCCCATATTGACAGAAAAACACAGAATTGTTGACATTTTTGCAGATTTATTAAAAAAGAAAAACTGAAATATCACATGGTCCTAAGTATTCAGACCCTTTGCTGTGACACTCATATATTTAACTCAGGTGCTGTCCATTTCTTCTGATCATCCTTGAGATGGTTCTACACCTTCATTTGAGTCCAGCTGTGTTTGATTATACTGATTGGACTTGATTAGGAAAGCCACACACCTGTCTATATAAGACCTTACAGCTCACAGTGCATGTCAGAGCAAATGAGAATCATGAGGTCAAAGGAACTGCCTGAAGAGCTCAGAGACAGAATTGTGGCAAGGCACAGATCTGGCCAAGGTTACAAAAAAATTTCTGCACAACAACTCCGTGACTGTTCTTGAATGACCCAGCCAGAGCCCTGACTGAAACCCAATTGAGCATCTCTGGAGAGACCTAAAAATGGCTGTCCACCAACATTTACCATCCAACCTGACAGAACTGGAGAGGATCTGCAAGGAGGAATGGCAAAGGATCCCCAAATCCAGGTGTGAAAAACTTGTTGCATCTTTCCCAAAAGACTCATGGTTGTATTAGATCAAAAGGGTGCTTCTACTAAATACTGAGCAAAGGGTCTGAATACTTAGGACCATGTGATATTTCAGTTTTTCTTTTTTAATAAATCTGCAAAAATGTCAACAATTCTGTGTTTTTCTGTAAATATGGGGTGCTGTGTGTACATTAATGAGGAAAAAAATGAACTTAAATGATTTTAGCAAATGGCTGCAATATAACAAAGAGTGAAAAATTTAAGGGGGTCTGAATAATTTCCGTACTCACTGTATATATATATATATATTCACACACACTTTACACCAAGTACCGCTTTAAGCACTTGAGCTCTTTAAAGTCAGATGGATTCTGATTGGTTGTTAAAAGCTATGTTTTCATCCACCTATTTTTATGTGCATTTTGAGATATTGCATAAAAAACACTGGATATAAACACGCGCATAAATTCTTAAAATGCATGCACTCAATTGAGGCGGATACATTTGAAGATACATAAAACATGCACATAAACTACAATGGAAACACTTTTACCAAATAAATCTCTCAAAAACTCTAGTGACTTTGCCTCAACAGTGGATGTAATTGGATAACGGGACTAACATGTGGACCAGTCACATCACAGCATCTCAAATGTTGGTTTGATCATCTGAAATGCTTGAACCGAAGTCATCCAAATGATTTGGTTTAATTCCCTCCCAGAAGCATCTCACACGATTGCTTTCCCAAACACAAGGCTTCCGAATGCAAGATAACATGACAACGTTTATTGCATTTCGTCTGGACACTTTGAGAACTCATTTATGATGTAGAAAAAAAACAAAAAAGAACCACAGTGGCTTCCCCGATTGCAGCAACTTTAATTTTTATTTTGTGCCAGTTTCCCAGAAAGTTAAGATTTTGTTTTCTTGAACATATAGAATGGAAATTGTGCATTATTCACAAAAGTTGTATGCGATATTCCAGTTTTGCGCAACTTTGGATGGAAACATAGCTAAAGTTTTTATCATTCATCAGCTGGAAGAAAGTTCTGAAAAGTGATATTGTTCCTAATTCAGATAGAATTAGAAACATTATTTAAAAAGTGTAGTTGGTGTGAACGGGCCTTAACTGTTGTTTAATCTGCAGTGATGACTGGCTGACTGTATATTTTCAAATAAGCACTATATGGCTAATCCTACAACAAGTAATACAAGCTTGAAACTTTTCTTGAGATTTTGATCCACTCGGGACTTGTTCAGCCACATCAGCGTAAACAAACAAGAGCAATGAACTCACTACACGCTTACAGTATTTGACAGCAGAACAGCAGAAGCAAACACTGAAGTAGGCCTCGTCTAGATGACAGCAGCATCTGATACAGCAGTTTAGACTTTCTGTCAGCTGATGCAGCTGCGAGCAGGACAGTGAGCATCATAATGTGTCTATTTAGGGGCTAAACACCGAAGGTACGTAGGCACCTGTTGTATCTTTTAGCATTCTTATTATTCTTCTTTTTCTTCTTCCGCTCTGGAAGTTTATGGCAGCCCATAGAACCGCTTACAGGAAAGTTATGATGCATATTGGTATATACATACAGATTGAGGCCAGTCTGAACTGTCACCATAGCAAATTTGGAGTCTCTATCTCAATAATCCCTCAGCGCCACCACCTGTTCAAACCTGCACTTACATTTATGCTAATAACTTTTGAACTTTAAGAGCAAGAAACTAAATTATTTTTTCCTTTGATTCCTTGGCTCAAGACAATCCATATGTCAGCACTACTTTTTCTAACACCTCCTAGGCCATTGATCCAATTTTCACGAAAATTGAACCAGATCATCTTCAGACCATGCCGAAATTTTTTTTTGGAATTCAAGTTGATTTGTCAGTCTGTTCTCAAAAAATGTAAGAACAAATTTTACGTAGCTCTTGCAAAAATAGACGTAAAGCTCTACCACCTCAATGCTTTATCATATTCAGACCAAACTTGGTCCATGCCATCACAAGTATGACCTGAAGTTATATGTTGCATTTTGGTGCGGCACCACCTACTTCTCCGGAGATACAAAAATTGGCTATTTTTGCTTTACAGTTTGTCCAAAAATCATAAAAGTGGTCTTGTTAGATTCGGGCAGTCATACCAAGTTGAATGGTATCCAATTTTCCCATATTAGCCATTTTGCACATCGACCACTTTGAATTTTTCTGGTAAAATGCTGTATTTTACGAACGAAACTACGAAACTCAGTATGGGTCATCGGCTCGATGCCCTGAAGAAGTCTGAGAAGTTTCAGACCAGTGCCACCTAGTGGTGAAAACATTACTAAACATGCTAGGTTTCGCCTTATGGTTAGTGCAAAGTTGTGATTTAATGTTTAAACAACATTTGTGAATATCATAGAAACCATTAGTCCAATTGAGATGAAACCAACATAGGAAAACCGAAAACATAGGTCGTTGACTATACGCTAATGACCAAATGTCAAAATTTTGATTTTAAGTGGCAAAAAAATGCAATCAAATTCAGGTGTGGGTATTTTTTTTTTTTTTTTTATTTTTTTATATGTTCATGCATATAAATATCTATAGCGAGATATTTTCACCAAATTTGACACGCTTATGTATGGGGGCACTCTGAGGACACATCAAAAAAGCGCTATAATTGAACAAAACATGAAATTGGCTTTAACTACAGTACTGTTGGTCTGATTGACTCTAAAATTGACATGCAGTGTCTTTGTCTCAGTTGATATCATAGTCCGTTATGACATTGTTGGTCTGCTGCTAGCTTCCTTGTTTGCTTCTCTTGTGCTTGACCCCTTAATTGCTGCTTGCAGCTATATTTACAAATTATTTTGTAACTCACATACTGCCTTATTGATAGAAGGGCTAAGGGCTTTCACTTCTTCTGATGGCGGAGCAGATCGTACAGGCACACTGCAGCAGTATTTATATTTTATGATTCAGAGCTCTGACCTGTGCCTTCAGGGGAAGAATTTCTTAACAGTTTCCCCCTCTGTAGTTCCCTGCCATCTCTATAAATGACACCACAGCGCTTGACTCGATCAGTAAGCTGTGAGGAATTATATAACATACTTAAATTTCAGGCTCTCATTTCACCCATATAAATGAAAAACCTCATTGCAGGGAACAAGGCATTTTTTTTTTTTTATTCATGGGTCATAATCCCTCTATTTCTCTCCCTCTGTGGGCCGTGCATCACCCACGCCACCTGTGCCCTGAGAAATGAGAGGAAAGCATGTCATAGACTGCTAATTGGGACAAACTTTCTGTGATTTTCCTTCACTAACAAATTACGCCTTCGTGCAAGAAATAATTAGAAAATGACATTAGTCTTATTTTTTACATTTCCAAGCGAAGACATTGTAGAGTCTGGCATATTTCAGCTGTATGCTACTTTTAATTAAATTAATGTACACATTTGCTGATAATCATGAGAGTTTTTTGTTGGAAAGTAGAGCATTTTGATAAAATGCATGTTCAGTAAACAAAAGTATTACTACTGCTATTAATAAACACAATTAGTAAGTAATGAGTGATAAGTTTTCCTTCGTATTATAGCACTATATGCTAACCTTTGTGGAAAAGAAGTACACCTTAACACATTTTTAAATGGAGTAATTACTATGGAAATAACATACATTAAAAGAATATACTTAAATGCAAACTGAATGTTTTCAGACACTTAACTGCATGTTAATAACAATTCAATGAAAATGTATTATAGTTTAAAAGTATATTAAATGCAATTAGTTGAGCTTAAGAGTTTGTTTTGACTGACTTAATGCCACGCTCAGGCTTAAATGCAGTGACCAGAACTTGGGTAAAACTCAAACAGGTAGGTTTATTTGCAGATATGGCAGGAACACAATGCATAAACAGGTAAGTGATGATATATGAGATCGTTAGCAGATGAGATCTGCTTGAGTCTTTGAGTCTTTGTCTTACAGAATTGGTGGAGAACACACACCATGAGGGAACAACACTGAGATGAGGAATGACTGGAAGAGGATTTGGATGACTGGCTAACAGGGTAGTCATGAACATAAAGCAGGCAAGTAGTCTACAACATCAGACACGTCTGAAAGCTTAGACAGCTGACTTGTTGCCTCGCTGCCTTATCAGGCAATGAATTGTAAGCAGCGTTTGCACATGAAGGCACCTCAAGAAACTGATTTCGGCTTCTGAGACAGCATAACGGTTTAATGATCCACAGCAAAATAGAGTGAGCTTTGGTGATAACTATGAGAACATTAAATTACTACAATAGTGATTTCTCGCTAGAAATGATATCAAAAGTGGAAAACATTGGTCAAAAACGTACATTGACACATAAACTGACCACAACCCACAACTTTCAGACCATCTTTATTTATTAGCTCAACCGTCACAGAAAGAAAAAAGCACAAGATTGTGGGATATCAAATGCAGTGAAGGACACATCTATGCTGCCTTTAAAAATCCATCAGATGAAGGTGTCTCAGGAGACAGGAAGAGAAGCTAACATGGGATTCGATGTACCTTGATGCCTTTCAACCTTGGAAAACATGCTCCAAAGGCAGCATCTTTAAAGGGGTCCTTTATGTATGATTTCACTTTTTTAACTTTAGTTAGTGTGTAATGACGCTCAAAGTTCAATGCAAAGGGAGATCATTTCATTTATAGAATTCACTATTTTTAAGGACTACAACAAATGGCTGGTAGGGACTACAACAGGCTTCTTCCTGGGTTGGTGACATCACTAACCCCAAAATTTACATAAACTCCGCCACCGAGAACACGCAACAAAGGGGGCAGGGCCATGTTAGGCTGCTTTAGAGAAGAGGAAGAGTTGTTGTAGTAGAGTGTTGTTGACATGCCGTCATTTTACGCCGGACTGCTTCACAAACGAGGGTCAATTCAACACAAAAGATGAACATGACGGCACATGCTAGTTGGATGAGTTGAATCAACTCCACAGCAACTACATAAATGTATCCACTAACCATTCAGAAACGTCCAGTTTCATTCTAAAAGTAACTTCTTCCTGAGTCTCTCCATCAGTGTCGACTCCGGTTTGAACAATGTAAGGCTGAACACCGTTACTGACAATCCTCATTTTGGCTGTGTGAGATTCTCCAGCTTTGTTGTTGTTGAGCTGTTAAAGCGCCGCCCTCTTCTGGAAAGGGGTGGGAGCAGCAGCTCATTTGCATTTAAAGGGACACACACAAAAACGGCATGTTTTTGATCACACCCAAATAGGGGCAAATTTAATAAATGATCTGTGGGGTATTTTGAGCTGAAACTTCACAGACACATTCTGGGGACACCAGAGACTTATATTACATCTTGTGAAAAGGGGCAAAATAGGTGCCCTTTAAGCTTTCAGATGAAACCAAGATCAGACAATGGCTGAATCTGAAATTGCATACTTCCCTACTGTATAGTAGGTGAAAAAGTATGGGACAAAAGAAGTATGTCTGAATTTACAGTACTCATACAGGAGTAGGCAAAAAGTACACGGATGACCTACTACTTCGGGTGCGATTCTGAAGTGTGCATACGATGGACACATATTATCCCATGAGGCCACAAGAGAGGATTTGTGAATGACAGTTAAGCAATACAACTGACACTTGTACTGTAGGTCACATAATACTGACAGTATGGCAAATGTACTGTAGCACGTCCAGATTACATTCATACTACACACTCATACTATGTAGAACATATTTTTTAGCAGTCATAAAGTAATTACTTATATAAAATAAGTACTTACTCAAGAGAGTATGCGATTTAGGACACAGCCAATCACTGAGAGTGTGTGTGCTCTATATAGTGCTGGTGATGAGGTAGATGAGTGGCAGATGAGTTCCAGGTGAGCGTGGTTAGGTGCCAGGGAGGATGATGGGAAATGCAGTCCGTGACACTTATGCAGGACTAAAGTATGTAACTGTATGTAATTTGATTACCTCTATTGACTTTGAAGTATGGTTAAAGTGTACTGCCAAATATACTTACAAGCATTTATGGTCAACTAAAATGTACTTTAATGTAATTTATATTGAAACTTGTAAATCATGCATTTAAATATATTTGTAATTACACATTTGTAATGATGAAGTTGCAATTCAGAACATTTAACACCACAGTTAAAATTATAATCAAGTACTTTACTTTAGTGTGTTAATCAACACATCAAAATAAGTGTACTTATTTAAAGCATGACAAAAGATTATTAAAACATTATGATATAAAATGTGCTTTAAAGTAAAACTTTTTAATTTGACATTATTACTGTGATATATAAAATAACAATGAACCTTTCTTATGCATAGTAATTAGCTTTTAAAACATCTTTAACACATTGGTCACAGGTATACGATTATCAGCAGAAAACTATTTTAAAAGCTTCAAAAGCGTCACACACATCCAATCACATTTGGAGCCAGACTGATCACTTTTATAAAAATTGCTTTTAAAATCTAACAATATAATTTGAAATGAACTGTTAATTAAAAAAGAAAGAAAAAGAAAAGGCAAAAATGAAAGAGTCGTACAGGTCACTGAACAGCAGTAAATGTATTTCTGGTAATTTCTCTGAGGGACAGTCATTTGAGAAATTAATGTTGAAGTTGAGATGATGTTGAGATGAGGGAATAAATTAGACTAAAAGCTTTTTCCGAGAGCAGGAGTTGAGCTGATGAACGGAAACTGGGTTCTTCTGGATCCTTCTCATCTCTGCCCAGCAACCCGGATGCAAAGAAGCCGAGAGAATACAGGGATAATAATTGGAAGCGAGAAATGATTCTCAGAAACGAAGGATCAAAGTGTTGTATAAAGCGCTTTAATGCTGCGTTGACTTCAAGTCGGAAAGTCTGCATTTACAGGATGGCTCAGGAGGGTTGAGGTCGTGAGGTTAACTTGTTAATTTAGAAATAATTCATAAAAAGTCTTGAGACCACTTGATTCTGTTCCATTATGTTGCTTTTTATGGTTTTGAAGGCGAGAACATGTTCGACCGCTGTATGGTGGACAACATGAACCTAAACAAGCCTAATGACAGATGCATATCCCTCTTTCCTGTTTGGATGAGTTGAATCTGTGTATAAGGCATTGTTTATCCTCTGCAGTTTGGTTGCTAGGTGACTTATTTGTTGACAAACAAAGCGAACAGTAAATGCAAAGCTAGAGTAGAGCTGTCATCCTATTTCTTTATACAGTATGTCATCTTCCGAGCATCAGTTAATGGAACGCCGAATGAGTTAGAGATGAAGTAAGAATATCCCAGATCTGACACTGATTGGAACAAAGCATAAATGCTTCAATTTATTCAAGGTTGTGATCTGAAAGGATTGTATTAGAGACACTTATGAGCAATATTTCATTTGTGGCATAGCTAATAACATTTGCATGGCGGCACAGTGCTCTATTGTAAAGGGGTGTATCAATCAGATGTTTAGTGTGAGGTCAGATAAAGATGTGCCTGTGTATGTGGATATGCTCCTGTGCGTTCCTAATGGCTCTCACTGTGAGTTAAGACTTCTGCTCTCAATATTAATCAGCCTCAGTTATTGCTGGGAATTTACATTATTGATCAAGAGGGTGGCAGGCGGAGACAAATGCAATGAGCCAGTAAAAAAGATAAACATCAGGGTAGCGGCTCCGATCAGTCATCTCCTTCTTCTTCTAATTTCCCTCTGGATGTCAGAGACATTAATGAAGCACAACAGACATTCACTATATATAAAGGGGGCTCATAAAACTGTAAAATTTACAGTTGTAACCTGATTAAAATCGCAGATTAGCAGATATTCATATCTATCTATCTATCTATCTATCTATCTATCTATCTATCTATCTATCTATCTACATCGGATTTGTACATCACATACATCGGATTTGGGGTCATGGTTCAATACAAGGAACAGGAAAAAGCAACGAATCCGCAATGCTAGGTTTCTTTTCATTTATTAAAGGGGTCAAGAATTGAGAAATCAACTTTTCCTTGAGATTTTGATATACAAGAGGTTATCGTACTGTAAGAATATCCTGTAAGTTTCTGAATTGAAAACTTCCTTATTAGTCCAATAAAAGCTTTTATTGACACCAGGCCCAGTGAATGACTGATCCTAGAACATGCCTATTGATTTGTGAAACCCCGCCTTCACAGAAGAAATCAACACCTACTTCATCATTGCAACGTTAGCCCCGCCCACTGGCATGTTATAGTGAGGTGAGGATGAGAGAAGAGTGATACAGGACTAAAATAACATTACCTTTCAAAAGATCCTAATGCAGGATTATGGTTATTTATTTTCAACAATGGGAATGTCTCAGTTTAGCTTTATTTATTTGTATTCAGTTCATTTCACTGTGGATTCTTTGGTAAATCAATCGCATTTCGATGCAGGCTTTGCAAACAGACTTTTACGATATGAACTGGACAGTAATGCAACAACATGTCAGTAACTGTGTTCATTCTAATGCCTAATCTGATATTAATGATTCATGTACAGTCAGATGTTCTTTGTCTGTGTGTCAGTAAATCAAACCAGTGACTAAACGCTCAACTTCACCTTGTTTCTCTTAGTAAGATGAAAATAATCTGTTATTTAAATGGTAATTAAATTATATATAGAAAGTCATCAAAGAATGCTCCCTTTACAATCGCTGGAGCTGTCAATCAAACAGCGCAGGTTTATCAGTGACTGAGTTCTGGACACGCGTCAAAACTCCCGTTTTATTCAACGAATCTCTTAGTTACCTCGTGTTTGCACTGTTAGTTATGATGAAAGCATTCGTTAGTGTGCAGAAATTGAATTGCAATGACGAGATCACTGCTTTCATGAGCTCAACAACATGTCTGTGATCGACTACAATGTTCATCACTGCAACCTTTCATGCCACGATCTAAATATAATGCCATAGATTTAAGTGTAATGCTATAATCAACACTTTTCGTGATGAGTTAACCTTGGGAACTGTAATAGTAAAAATGTGCTAAAAGTTTTTGAGAGTGTAATACTTAGCTATTTCATATGCAAAGATGTCAGCAGTAGGCGTTTGCACTTAAGTCTTACAGCAGACACAGAGACAGAGAGTTCAAATAAGAGGGCTAAAATCAGGGAAACATTATAAAACAATAAAACAACACAGTTCATGAGCACTTTAACAGACAGTAGTGCAAATTACAGTTTGTTCCACTTGTGGCGTTGGTGCCGTTACAGTTCGGGATGAATACATGTACCGTTACACCCCTACTACTAAGTATCTTTTGGAATAAATAGCATCTAAGTATAATTTTTTCTTATCTGTGAAATTAATAGGAAAATGTCTGTATATCTGATGTCTATGCACATCAAAGACTGACAAATCTAGCTTTCTTAAATCTATAAACCCAGGTCAACTGTGTGGTTTAGTAACTTGCCGTCTCGGCAGGGGATCACTACACATCCGGAGGCAAAGCATGCATCAGCGGGGGAAAAGCTCACATGTTCTTCACCCTTCTTGATCTCTCTGATTTGTCTGCACAGCGAGAGCTGAATAGGTCGGGAAACTCACCTCCATTCCCTGTCAAAGATGAGTACCTCTAACTGCTCTACATGCTCTGGCTTCCGGCCCCCATCAATTCCTTCGTCTTACAGAGAGAAAGAGAGAGAGAGAAACAGATTGAAAGCAACAGAGTAAGAAAGACTGTTCAATAAGGCTAACCATGCATTTGGGCTTTTTGTTACAGGTCGAAAAGACCAAAAAATGACCAAATATCAAATTTCATACAGTCTCAATCAAACAGAGTAAATCACAGCACTTTCTCCACAGTTCATTTTCTTTTGCACAAAGGCCATGTACACACTGCAGCATTGCTACCTCTCTTCTACAGCTAAATGCACATTATAAAGCCACATTCCCTGCTGGAAGATTCAAATAGTGTCAACTGAATGTTCTTTAAATCCCGAACTGCACAACTAGCAATATTCTGTACACACTCACAATGATAATTTAGGTGATTCATTCCCACATTAACTTATGGTTGTAACTGTCCAAACATTGACATATGTGTAAATGACCTTACTGAACAACAAATGGAGTGATAAATTAAAATAATAATTATATTCACAGTCAGAATGAGAATCACTATTTATCACTGGTTTGTTATGGAAGCTTGTTTCCGCCACTAAATAAAAAAAGGTAATTGCAACTTTTTATCTCAAAATCCTGACTTTTTTAATCGCAATTGCAAATTTGCATCTCACAATTCTCTGAATTGTGAGATATAAACTCACAATTGCATGACATGAAGTCAGAATTGCATGATATAAACTCTATATAGACGCAATATATATACGATCATTATAAGACGCAATTGTGAGTTTATATCTCACAATACTGATTTTATAACTCATTTCTGACTTTATATCTCGCAATTCTGACTTTATATCTCGCAATTCTGACTTTATATCACAAAATTCTGACTTTATATCTCACAATTCTGACTTTATATCACGCAATTCTGACTTTATATCACGCAATTCTTACTTTATAACTCGCAATTCTGACTTTATATCTCGCAATTCTGACTTTATATCACACAATTTTGACTATATCAGGCAATTCTGACTTTATATCAGGCAATTCTGACTTTATATCACGAAATTCTGACTTTCTGACTGTGACGCGTCTCCCGTTACTCCGGCTGCGTCGACCGGTGGGCGTGGCTAGGAGAGTCTGGGCATCGCGAGAGTCTGTCCAACGTTGTTTTGCTTGGACTAATTGAGAATGATGAACACCTGTTTTGTCCTTTTTATAAGAAGGAAGTGTGCAAGAGTGGGGGAGAGAGAGCCTTTTGTATCTTTGGGAGTGTTGTGAGTTTGCTTCTGTTTAGTTTGTTTGATTTCTTTTGTTTTGTTTGTTTACTTTGCCTTGGTTATTACTTTGTATTTGGTTCTGTCTGACATTCTAGCATCTTGTGTTAGACAGAAGTTGGGGTTATTTTTTGTAAGTTAATTTCCGTTTTATATATTTTCTTATTTATGTTAATAAACACTCTTGTTTCACCCTTACCAACCTACTACTCCTCCTTTTATTTGTCGCGGCTTGAGCCGGTCGTGACAAATATGGGGGCTCCTCCGGCCGTTTTGTTAGTCGGTTAGGTCTGGAAATTTGTTCATCATGTGTTACTTGACAATTTATATTTATTAATTAATAATTTGTTTTTTTGGTTAAATGGATGATTAATTCGTTAAAAACATATATATTTTTTTTATGTTGTTATTCGTTAAACTGATGATTAATGGAGGGTTTTAGTGGTTGGTTTGGGTGAATTGTGGATGGCTTTACGGAAGCAATTTGGGTAAGTATGGCTGTTTGTATATTTGAAGAGAGAAATGTTTGGAATAGGCTTTTCCCTGTGTAGGTTTAGCGGAATCCTTAACGGGATATTCCGATCTTTTTTATTTTAGTTTATTATTTTTGTACGGTGAAAGCAGTTGAAGCACTTGTCTCGGGTACACGTCCGTGTTTTGTTGTAGTGACTCGTTAATCGGTTGCTGTAACAAACGCTGGTTTACGGTGTTTAAAAACCCGCTGCAAGTAACTGTACGAAGACTAGGGATGAGTTTAGGTATCTTTAAAGTTTAGTTAGAGGGAATTGCTTATTCCATTATTCCAATATATATATTTTTTTCTTATTTTTTTTGTTGAAAGTTAGTAGCCATACTCTTGTTAAAATGTCCTCCAAAGTTCAGGATTTTTTTAGTGCGCCGTCTGAAAGCTTGTTAAATGATTTAACTAGGGATCAACTATTGGAGCTTGCAGAATATTACAAAATTAATTTGGTGGGTCAAGATAAACGTGTAAAAGAGAACATTAAAACCTTGGTAAAGACCGAATTAATTGAACTTGGTGTTTTGGAGTCTCAATTGTCTGAAGACGCGTCAGCTTTTGTTAATGTGACAACACAGTCTCGTTTAACATTTGAGGAACAAAAGCAGTTGTTGTTAATTCAAACCGAAATAAAAGAAAAGGAGTTAGAAATGCAAAATCGTGTTGAACTTTCTAAAGTTCAATTGCAGCAACAGCAACTTGAACTAGAACGCTATCGTTTAGATTTAATAAGAGACGGCAAACTTTCGTTAACGGGGGATTTGGAACGTAGTTCAGGTTCATGCAAGTCTGACATTGTGAGTAATATGAGATTGATTCCAAAATTTGATGAAAAAGAGGTTGAACGATTCTTTTTATTGTTTGAGCGTGTTGCGAATGCACGAAATTGGCCAGATGACGAACGCACGTTGATGTTGCAGTCTGTCTTTACGGGTAAAGCGCAAGAAGCATATTCTTCACTTAGTGTGGATGATGCGTCTGATTATCAAGCAGTAAAAACGGCAGTGTTGGGGGCGTATGAGCTTGTTCCAGAAGCCTACCGACAAAAGTTTAGGTGCTGGAAGAAAAGTGAGAAACAGACGTATGTTGATTTTGTACATGATATCTCAGTCTATTTTAATCGTTGGTGTGTAGCATCGGGAGTAAAAACTCTCGACGATTTAAAAGAATTAATGATGCTTGAACAATTTAAGAATTCTGTTTCAGATCGTGTTGCAACGTACATCAACGAGCGCAAACCTGACACGGCGTATGAGGGGGCCGTTATGGCTGATGAATTCTCTTTGATTCATAAGACGGGTTTTAATTACAGATCTGATGGTGATACTTTTCAAAAAGATCCATGGCGAAAATCTAGCAAATTTTCTAAATTTGTGCGCGAGTCACCCGGCAAACCGTTGCATGTTGAAAACAAAGACAGAGCAAATATGTGCAATTATTGTCATGGGTTTGGACACTGGAAGAACGAGTGCCCGTTATTGAAATTAAAAGCTGACCATTCTAAAGTGAATTCGAAATCTGTGTCTTCTGTGAAGTCCGTCGCTTTGGCTGTGGCTCCTTTAACAATGAATAACGTGCAGAATTGCTTGCCGTGTGTTTCGGCTTTTACTCCGTTCGTTACAGAGGGTTTTGTTAAACTGGTGGGTTCCACAAAAGTCGTACCAGTTAAGATTTTACGTGATACAGGGTCATCAGAAACCTTTGTGCTGGAGAATGTATTGCCTTTTTCAACTGATTCTTACACTGGAAGTAATGTATTAATTAAAGGCATTGGCTTGAATGTTATGTCTGTACCACTTCATAAAATTGTTTTACATTCTGAGCTGATTCAGGGAGAAGTGGAAGTGGCTGTTCGTTCCTGCTTGCCTGTGGAAGGAATACAGGTAATCCTGGGAAATGACTTGGCTGGTGATCGTGTCTGGCGGAATGATTCACCACATCTAGTAGTTACACCATGTCCCACTCCAATGGCTTTGGAACCAGTTGGGGACGTAAATTTGGTCTCCTCTTTAGATATGATGTCGTCGTGTGTGACAACACGGTTGATGGTTAAAAAACAAGCTGAAACGAACAAGGTGGTGAGTAAAACTCTGGAAGTCCCTTCAATTTTGTCAGTATCACGTGATGAATTGATTGAAAAACAAAAAGCTGACTCAACTCTTGTTGAATTATTTGACCGAGTTGTCTCATTGGACACAGTTGAAGATCTTTCTTCTGGGTATTACCTAGATGGGGGATTGTTGGTTCGAAAATGGGTACCAAAAGGAGAGTTTGCAATTGGTGATCCAATGGTGCAAATTGTAGTTCCTCAATCTCTCCGGCAACTAGTACTACAGACAGCACATGATACGTCTGGCCATATGGGAGTGAAAAAGACGTACAAGTTACTTTTGAAACTTTTTTTTTTTTTTTTTTTGGCCTAAATTAAAGCGTGACGTGTCTAAATATATTAAATCGTGTCACACGTGTCAGCTTACTGGAAAACCAAATCAGTCCTTGAAACCTGCTCCCCTTTATCCGATACCGGCCATTTCTCAACCGTTTGAATATCTTATTATAGATTGTGTCGGGCCTTTGCCTAAGTCAAAAGCAGGTAGCGAATATTTGCTAACAATCATGTGTCAAGTAACTAGATATCCTGCTGCGTATCCTTTACGTTCTGTAACGGCAAAGCAAGTTGTAAAGGCACTAACTCAGTTCATTTCGGTGTTTGGGATACCTCGAATTATCCAGTCTGACCAAGGAAGTAATTTTACTTCTAATTTATTTGCTCAAGTGTTGAAACAACTTCATATTCAACATAATCTCTCCAGTGCCTATCATGCTGAAAGTCAAGGAGCACTGGAGAGATTTCATCAAACGTTAAAGTCTTTGTTGAGGTCATATTGTGTTCAGATGGGTGCAGACTGGGAGACCGGTCTTCCTTGGTTAATGATGGCAGCTCGGGAAGCTGCGCAAGAAAGTACTGGATTCAGTCCAAACGACCTTGTTTTCGGTCACGACGTCCGCAGTCCTTTGGCTGTTTTATCTGCGGACTGGCGAAAATCTGATCCTCCGAAAAACGTTTTGTCCTATGTTAGTGACTTTCGTAGACGTATTTATGAAGCATGCCAGTTGGCAAAGTCGTCTTTGAACAAAGCACAAGATCGAATGAAACGGCTTTTTGATCGCCGAACAGAGTTGCGGTTGTTTCAACCTGGTGACCAGGTATTGGCATTGTTGCCTATTGTTGGATCACAGTTTCAGGCTAAGTATGTGGGACCCTACACTGTTGCGCGTCGGATTTCTGATCTAAATTATTTGATTAATACACCAGAACGAAGGAAAAAGACCAGAGTGTGTCACGTAAATTTGTTAAAGCCTTACTATGCATCCAAAGATTTCGAGGACCTTATGACAAGTGATAAAGTTAGTGTGTCTGGTTCTTCTATTAAACCTGTTCTGCTTACAGATTCTTCTGCAAATGTTGACAACGTTGAACTGACTTCTACTCCAATTCTGGTAGGTGGGGAGGAAGATGAAAACTATCCTGGAGATGGTGTTGTTCAAGGTCGTCTTCGAAATTCAGAAGCTTTGGGTTCTATGCACGTTTGGCTTAACCATTTAACGGATGTACAGCGTACCGATTTAATTAAGTTGATTACTGAATATGTTGCGTTATTTTCTGATACTCCTTCTTGTACAAATTTGATTGAGCATGACATTGATGTGGGTGATTCAAGTCCAATTCGTCAGCGTTACTATCGAGTGTCTGCAAATAAGAAAAAAACAACTAGATGATGAAATCGAGTATATGCTGAAAAATAACATTGCGGAACCTTCTTTTTCTAGTTGGGCATCTCCATCTTTGTTGGTAAATAAACCTGATGGGTCGTTTAGATTCTGTACGGATTACAGAAAGGTGAATGCTATAACGAAGCCTGATTCTTTTCCTTTGCCTCGAATCGAGGATTGTGTTGATCAGGTAGGAAGTGCGAGATTTGTGAGCAAGTTTGATCTTCTCAAGGGTTACTGGCAGGTGCCTTTAACGGCCAGAGCTCGAGAAGTTTCTGCTTTTATTACGCCTTCAGGGCTATTTTCTTACAAGGTTATGAGTTTTGGATTGCGCAACGCTCCCGCGACATTTCAACGTTTAATGAATCGAGTTATATCTGGGTTGAGATGCTGCGCTGTATATTTAGATGACGTCGTTGTTTTTAGCCAAACTTGGGAGGACCACTTGATTCAGATTCGAGCACTGTTTGATCGTTTTGTATCTGCCAATTTGACTGTCAATTTGCTAAAATGCGAATTCGCTAAAGCTACGGTCACCTACTTGGGGAGGTGGTTGGACAAGGCCAAGTACGCCCCGTTCGTGCAAAGGTAGACGCTATAGATAAATATCCGACTCCCACTACAAAAAGAGAGCTAATGCGATTTCTTGGAATGGTGGGGTTTTACCGTTGTTTTTGCAGGAATTTTTCTACAGTGGCAGTGCCCCTGACAAATTTGTTGCGAGGAGGAGCAGATTTTTGCTGGACACCGATGTGTCAGCAAGCTTTTGAAAGGGTAAAAATGCTCCTTACAGAGGCTCCTGTCTTGGCAGCACCTCGGTTCAATCAAGCATTTAAATTGCAAGTCGATGCCAGTAATGTGGGTGCTGGTGCCGTCTTGTTGCAAACGTCTGAGGATGGCGTTGATCATCCTATCGCCTTCTTCTCTAGAAAGTTTAATAAATATCAGCTTAATTATTCGGTGATTGAGAAGGAGGCACTGGCTTTAATCTGGGCTTTACAACACTTTGAGGTGTATGTCGGATCGTCAGAGGGACCTCTAGTGGTCTACACGGATCACAATCCTCTAGTTTTTCTGCACTCCTTACAAAATCCTAACCAAAGACTGATGAGATGGTGTTTATTTCTTCAGAGTTACTTGTTGGACATATACCATATTAAAGGCGCGGAGAATGTAACTGCTGACGCTTTGTCCCGCGTTCATGTGGTTTAAATGTTTTAAAGTTTGTATTCTCTGATTTTTGTCTCTTTCTTCCTTAATGTTGCTTCCTAGGCGCCAGGTTGCTGGATGAGTGAGACTTGACGGGATTGAGTTGCAAGCTGGACCAACTGCTGTCATTTGAACTATTTTGAATTGTGGGAGTTGTGGTTTTTCTTAAAGGCAGGGTAGGTAAGAAATTTTGTTCCAAATTTGTTTAAACTTTCTATATATATATACATGCATAATTAAAATGTAAGAACTCTGATAAAAAGAGTATAAAAATCGAGTGACTCTAGACCGTTTAATCTGTATTAAACACAGCTCATTATTTCCATCCGGGACGAAACATAGGATTGGCTTAGGCGGCTGTCACTCTCTCGCAACCATGGCAACCACCCTTTTGCCACACATGACCTGCCCACTTGCGCGCGCACGTTTGATTTGGGGAATCCAAGAGGCATGGATCCTAGGAGAAACAGCAAGCTAAATTCACAGTACCGGCCTATGCAGTTAGTGAAGGCAAACCAGGCAAAAAAGGAAGACAGTAACAGTACAAGAAAAGGCAATGAACAAAAAGTCTTTGGATAAACAAAGAAATAAAACGCGAGTTAATATCGGCGTGGCTCTCCAGCGATGGCGAGAACTGAGGGAACTCAAGGGGCTGAAAAGTGACTCCTTGATGGCTTTATTTCTGCTGGACAGGTAAATCTTTCTTTTTGTATTTTGATCATACATATTTTTTTTGTTTATTTTTTCATGAAGCATGTGTCATTAGCACACGTAGCTGCGTAATATAGCTAACATAACATTACTTAGCGAGCCGTAGTAGAGACGATAAATAATGATAGCTATAGTGTTGAATTGTGCATAATTTTACCCTCTGTCTAACTATTTTACCATGTTCACCTGTAAGTTTACCTGCACGTTTTTTTCGCCTTTGTTTTGTTTTTATATTCTCTACCTATGTTTACTGATGTCTTTATCTTGTATCTGTGTGTGTCGTACACACTTTGTTGTATGTGTGTGTTATTATTTTGTGTCTGCAATGCAGTTGTGAGTTGATATTTGGGTGTATGTTACTCTGTTGATCTGTAGAACAACGTATATGTTATGAATCTTACACGAAATTCATCTTCATCACAGTGTAAATGATGGTAATGGAAAAACGTGTATCATGCAACCTGTTTTTAGCTTTGCCTTATAGATAACTAGCTCGTTAGCAAATCAAAAATATATATTTTAAACTTTACCAATATCATTATGCTAGCTTGATAGTGAGTACTAAAATACATCTTGTTTGTTTATCTTCATAATTATAAAGTTATTTTTATTACATGTGATTCTGACATGATGTCACTACATGCACTGTGCTCCTTCCTCTCCGCTCGTCTCAGGTAAATAATGCGTCTTCCAGCTCAGTGGTCGGAGTCGCACGTTCATGCGTTTTGGGGGCGTGGCTTTGGAAGGAGCCCAGAAGGGAGGGAGTGGAGTGAATGGAAATAATGAGCTGTCTTTAAAACAGTCGTGAGAGGTCTACAGACACTCGATTTTTATACTTTCTTTTTCAGAGTACTTACATTTTAATTATGTATTGATATATAAATAAAGTTTAAACAAATTTTGAAAAAAAGTTTTTTATACATTTTTTTGCCTACCCTGCCTTTAAGACTCTGTGCTCTCTTCTTTTTAGGGGGGGTGTGTGACGCGTCTCCCGTTACTCCGGCTGCGTCGACCGGTGGGCGTGGCTAGGAGAGTCTGGGCATCGCGAGAGTCTGTCCAACGTTGTTTTGCTTGGACTAATTGAGAATGATGAACACCTGTTTTGTCCTTTTTATAAGAAGGAAGTGTGCAAGAGTGGGGGAGAGAGGGCCTTTTGTATCTTTGGGAGTATTGGGAGTGTTGTGAGTTTGCTTCTGTTTAGTTTGTTTTCTTTTGTTTTGTTTGTTTACTTTGCCTTGGTTATTACTTTGTATTTGGTTCTGTCTGACATTCTAGCATCTTGTGTTAGACAGAAGTTGGGGTTATTTTTTTGTAAGTTAATTTCCGTTTTATATATTTTCTTATTTATGTTAATAAACACTCTTGTTTCACCCTTACCAACCTACTACTCCTCCTTTTATTTGTCGCGGCTTGAGCCGGTCGTGACACTGACTTTATATCACAAAATTCTGACTTTATATCTCACAATTCTGACTTTATATCACGCAATTCTGACTTTATATCACGCAATTCTTACTTTATAACTCGCAATTCTGACTTTATATCTCGCAATTCTGACTTTATATCACGCAATTTTGACTTTATATCACGCAATTCTGACTTTATATCACGCAATTCTGACTTTATAACTCACAATTCTGACTTTATATCTGCAAATTGTGGAAAAAAAAAAGCAGAATTGTGAGATAAAAAAGACACAACTACCTTTTTTATTTTTTTCATATTATAGCAGAAACAATCTTCCATAATTCTTTCTTGTTTAAAATATTCTAGTTAACTCTATTATAATTTGTGTTTAATTTATTTGGATTATGTGTAAACACACTCTGCACTTTGACCTCTGTATGGAATATGTAACTTATTAACAATTATTAACTTATAACATTTCATGAAATTTTATTAAATCAACAACTCCAACAACAATACAGTCCGACAACAGGAAATACTAAAAGAGGAATAAAGCACAAATACAGAGTGTAAAAGAGGTGATGCCTGAAGACGTGGTCAAGGTGAGAATATGGAGGCAATCATATTGGATTATTCGGGTAATCAACAGTGGAAGCTGCTGGAACTTAAAGTGTGCTGGGTCTTAAGAGTCAATATTTGCACAAGTGAAATATGTTTCTCAGACTTCAAACTGGTTGAAGAAGGCATGGAGAAATGAAGATCCATGACAACTCACCAGAGCCAATTAATAGAGCCCTCGTCTGAGTGGGCTGATGAGACAGGGTTAAGTCCACTGGGCCTCTAATTAGAAAGCCGTATGGGCTGAGACCAAGGAGCTCACGCTCAACCCACACGGCACTTAATCCTCATTAAAACTACTATATCGTCACAGTAAGAATTTCAACATGTGGATTTCACCATTTGAAATAGCATTACTTAACGTCCATAATGCACGTTAATAATTAATCCATTATGGATAATCACCATGCTGAGAACAGCTGTGCAACCAATATCATTAAGGACACATTAAACGGTATCATTGTTTTCAATGATGCCATTTGCATGAATCAAACGATTCTGCTAAGGCCAGTGTGGATATCCAATGCGGTAGGGAACATGAACAGTGCATTGTCGACAGCTACAAGATCAAGACTTGTTCTGTTGCACTAAACCTTTCTCCATCAGTGTCGACACCATCCAGTATTGGTAAATTTGAATACTCTTTCAGTTATGTCACACCAGCACTTTAGTTTTTTGTATTGATATAGCATTTCCAAGTTTGCTCAGAGCCGTTAGGAGGCTCTTGTGAAGCACTGCAGAAACTGCAAGTTTCTCTTGCATGTTTGATGCCATTATATTTGTCTTTTGTCTTGACGTGTTTCTGGTTGGTTTGCGCAAAATGTCAGAACATTTTGTGGTTGTCTCTGGGGAACTTTTAGACCAGAAGCATACTTAAGACAAGTAAAAAACACAAAAGTAACAAAGTAATGGTGGCAAAAGACAAAAGTAATGGCAAAGTCACTGTATGCAATAAATCATAAATGCAATGAATTGTACAAAGTTTTTTTTGTGAAAAAATGAGGAATATACTGTAAATTAACATCTTCAATTGAAGTTAACGACACCAAGCCATACTGTATTCCACACTGTGTTTGAGAAATGTCCCTGCTTTTGCACCACATGCCCGGCCCGTATACTCGCTCCTACGGCTCCTTCATTAGCTTTTATGTTGCTAAATAATGAATGTGCAGTCGATGATGGAGTGCATCTGTGGGGAGCCTGCGCTACATTTGGAGATGATTTACATTCGCTTCTTTTAGGTAAGCCAGCGAAAGGGCTTTCCTGTTCGCTGTGATTTCGTTGCCCTTTCCCCTCCTTCCCCCATTTTCCCTTTCTGCTTCCAGCCAAGGTTATGACGGATTTCGTCGGATTTACTGCTGCTTCACATCTCCATCTGCATGGGCTGACATTTATGTGTCGCCTGCTTGATCAAACAGGCATGTAAGTTGGCCATAAAGTCATCTGTCTGGTGGAGGTATGCCAGAGCTGGGTCGACTTTGCTGAAGGGGGCCTGGAAATGAGACACTGGGGACTTGAAGGGGTTTGACTGAGACTTAGAGAGAGACAGAGAAGCTGCTTGAATCCCCGGGTTGACACTTGTGAGTGCTTTTTCTTACCGCATGGGTGTCCTTCCTAAGACAGCACCTTTTCTAAGTGAGTTGGAGAGGAAGTATGTCCTTGTTTACTTGTGAGAGACTGTCCCTGGAAGATGGAAAAGGCTTATTTTCTCTCTTCTTTAGCTGGAATTCCTCAAGCTTCCATTATACAGTATGTCATTTTGCAATGTGAGTACTGCCTGCTCACCTCAAAAACCTTGGGTAAACTTCTAACTACAACAGGTGATCTGTTCAAAGAAACTGATATTTGTTGCATTCAAGGTTGGGTGACTCACCTGAGAAAGACTTAACTCACTTGCACTAGTTGGCATTAAAGGGTTAGTTCACACAAAACATGAAAATTCTGTCATTTACATTTATGCTTGGCAGATGCTTTTATCCAAAGTGACTTACATTGCATTATACTATACATTTGTGTCTGAGTATGTGCAATCCCTGGGATCGAACCCATGACCTTGGCATTGCTAGTGCCATGCTCTAACCACTGAGCTACAGGAAAGTCATCATTTACTCACTCTCAAGTTGTTCCAAGTATGGGTTTCTTTCTTCTGTTGAAGACAAAAGAAGATATTTTAAAAAAAGCTGGTATTCAAACAGTTGACGGTAGCCATTGGTAGGAAAAAATACAATGGAAGTCAATTGACTACCTGATATATGATGAAAATATTGAAAATAGCTGACAGCATTAGACGTTAGAATGTTTCTGTGACTTACTGGTGATGAGAAAATGTTCTACAAAGTATAAATGAAAAAGTACAGCAAACATTGAATAAAGACATGGTATTTGTTAGATATAGCAGCCTAGGCCTATACTTCATAAAACTTTTGTGCCCATCACAAGAAGTTGTGACGAGAAGTATTTTCCCAGAGCACAATGGCTAAAGTTGCGATTTTAAAAAGTCAAACAGGCCCAGGTAAGGCAATCGATTTCAATTCACCGCAGAGTTCAGGACCACAATTGATGTCAGAGCTGTTCAAAATGACTTCTTGTCCAAGCATTCACATTGTCTTTGGAGCAATTGTTGGCAAGAGCAAACGCAGAGGTCAAGTGCGGTACATGCTCTCCCAGAACAGTCGGCATGAATCTGTCAGGCAGCTGCCAATGTCTGGGCTCACAGTGGAGGTTGCCAATTAGTATGCCCTCTCTCGACTGCCCACAGAGAGCTGAAGAAGGCATCCAGCACACCTGTCAATATTTACTGTTCCAACAAAATGCATCATTCAACGCCATCTGCTACTGGCCAGAGTAAGCCCAGAGATTTGAAGTGGTGACACTTACTTTGGGCTTAATCAATTAATTTGATTAATCTAATCTATTCATGCAATATATCAAATTCTAGAAACTAAGAAAATCCATTTAACTAAGAAGCAATAAACCACCATCAGCATTGCACATCTGACTACTATCCCATAATCCTTGGACTTTTTAGTTTAAACTGAGGAGATCTTCGTGAGATTTTATTTATTTATTTATTTATTTTTTAGGAAAAGAGCCAGCAATCACTGTAAGCATATGTAATGAAGTGCTACAGATTGCATTGCTTCCAGGGCAAGAGGTTATGGCAGGCCTACAAATCATGATTTTTCTGCACATTTGGTTAATGCAAGGAAGATCTCTGGAGTTCAAAGTTGAGGGATTAGTGTTGATATGGGAAACTCTCAGTTGAACTGCATGGACCAACGTTCCGATGTCCATGAGAGTCCATGAGAGCGTACTGTACATGATTGTGTGGTTGAATTTGTACATGATTGTGTGGTTGCAGTGTTGCCGAACGATGTTGCTTGGGCACTTTCCCATTGAGAATGGGCAACAAATTTATATCTGGATATTTTAGATCAAAATGTATTGTCCATTCTCAATAGGAAAGTGCCCAAGCAACATTGCTCAAAAAGTTGCCCCATGCATCATCACCTTGAGTGTTATGGACTGCAGAGAGTGCTTTAAGAGGGTAGTGCTTGGAGGTGCCTTTGAAAGTATGTTGCCCAAATATGATGCTCTTCTATAATATATTTATGGCTCATGAAATTGCATCCCAAGGGAATATCCATGTTTTACTTGAAAAATTGAAAGCCCATGTACACCACATTACGTCAGAGTAATTTACCCAGGTGACCTTGAAGATGCATTATCGGGGTCATCACAGAAACACACATCAAATGATCTATTCTCTCTCCTGACACCAGCTCTGTAGGTGGATTTCCTCTGTTTTCTTGGGTCACTCTTCCGTGGAGCCTTTCTCCCTGATGGATCACTGCTGGAACAGGATGGATGGCATCTCATCCCTTGCCTGGTGCCTGGCATTTTACCCTTTCTTTTCCATTCATCCATCATCCACACTGGCAATTTGTTATGGTGCAGTAGCCACTGTGTACTCTAACAAATACATGTATGTGAAAACTGAAAAAGCCAAAAGTATGCTTCAATTGTTTGTTTGTAGGTAGTGCTCACTTCCAGCACACACAAAGTACATTTTGTCATCACCAAAATCCAAAATGTGTGTGTAGCCTGTGATGGAAATTTATGTTGGAGAATGAAATTTTTCTGGTAATGGAAGTGTTATAAGTAATATGGAAATTCTTATGATTATTTTATTATATTATTCCTAATTTATGCTCACATTCTTATGCCGTAATCTGAAATGTCGATGTGTCCTGTGAATACTTATGCTTCTAGGAAGGTCAAGGGTACTTTTAAACAAGAGGCCTCAGAGGGTACTGGAATGAATGCGCTTTATAATTCAAGTGGCCATCAGGGCCATACCAAGGCCATGCACTGTATGCTTATTACATTGGTAAGTAGGATAGACTTCAGTGCTTAAACTGGGGAAAACTGTCAGTTGCAAGTATGAGTGTAACCAATCAAATTTTAGAATGTTGTAAAGCACATGCAAGTCTCATGCAACTTGGTTATTTTAAACATGATTGTCAAGGTATAAATGTGTGTATTTTTCTGGTAGTGGAGTTGCTCTGCTTTGTCTGAAGTGACTCCCGATTGGCCATTAAAGGGGTGGTTGATTATGATTTCACTTTTTTAACTTTAGTTAGTGTGTAATGTTGCTGTTTGAGCATAAACAACATCTGCAAAGTTACGACACTCAAAGTTCAATGCTAAGGGAGATATTTTATTTTACAGATATCACTTTTTAAGGACTACAACAAACGGCTGGTAGGGCCTGGTTTCTCCCAAGGTTTTTTTCTCCATTTTAACACCTATTTGCCACTTGTTTGCCACCTGATGTCACCTGTTGGAGTTTGGGTTCCTTGCCGCTGTCGCCTTTGGCTTGCTTAGTTGGGGACACTTGACATTTGACTTGACATTTGATAATCAACAGTGCTTTGATCTGCCTGCATTCACACTATTCTTTAAGAGCTGCTTAAGTTATCAACCAGTTATTAATGTAAAGCTGCTTTGACACAATCTACATCGTAAAAAGCGCTATATAAATAGGACTTGACTTGACTTGACTTGACTGGAATGAGCTTCTTCCCGGGTTGGTGACATCACAAACCCTAAAATTTACATAAACCCCCGCCCCAAGAACACGCAACAAAGGGGGTGAGGCCATGTTGGGCTGCTTTAGAGAAGAGGAAGAGTTGTTGTAGTAGAGTGTTGTTGACATGCCATCATTTACACCAGACTGCTTCACAAATGAGGGTCAATTCAATGCTGGATTTGCACAAACGATTAACATGACGGCACATGCTAGTCGATGACACATTCTGGGGACACCAGAGACTTACTTTATATTACATCTTGTGAAAGGGGCATTATAGGTCCTCTTTAATAAACCTCATTACTGCAAAGAGTAACTTGGGAGTGGTGTCTTGATGCTGCACAGCTAAAGAAGGGAAGCAATGAATAATCTAGCACAAAGTTTGGAAGTGGCAAGACAGTGATATCTCTAATTAAGAAGTCCACTGGGTGGCAACACTCAAAGCTAGCTTATTGCTTTTAAAAAGTATTTGAAGATGGAAAATGGCAATAAAAACAACACAAATGCAGGTTAAAACATAAAATGAAAGAAGTCAGTACACTCAAAAAGGCTACAATGCTTGACCACACACAAGATGTAATGGCAATCTGAAAACACATCAACCACAGTCAAAATATGTACGGCCAAGCTGTGGTTTAGCTTGTTTAACTAGTTAACTCAAAGTGCCCAAAACACCTCTAAAGAAAGGCAAACCAGACATGCCTGACCAGGCAGGAAAAAAAGCTAATACCAGCAAAGAAGTTCATTCATCCAGATGACATACTTTCTCTTGGTGAAGTTTCATGTTACCACGGTACCTCGTTTGATTATTAAAATCATTTTTCCCATTTACAGGTATGCTCTCATAAACATGGCTATATATCTCCTGTTGTAAAAGGTGCATTCCATTCTGATCGTACATCCAACCATCTTATGTGAGATTCCAGTCTGAAGGGAGCAAACATATTCAGTTCAGGGGACTGCGAAAGGCACAGGAATAAGGATACATCGATACTTCACTTTACAGAAAGTGAAAAGGGCAATTTTTGGAAGATTGTTTCCACCATGGAATAAAAATAAATAAATAAAAGGTAATTGCAACTTTTTATCTCACAATTCTGACTTTTTCTCAGAATTGCTATATACAGTATACCCTCACAATTGCGAGTTATCATGTCCGAATTGTGAGATATAAACTTGCAATTATTAGAAATAAATTCAGAACTATAAACTCGCAATTCTGACTTTGCAATATATAATCTCACAATTGTGAGTTATACAGTGCAATTCTGAGGAGTTTTTTTCCTTAGAATTCCAAATTTATATCTCACAATTCTGACTTTATTTCTCAGAATTGTGAGTTTATAACTTGCAATTCTGACTTTATAACACACAATTGTGACTTTATATCCTTCAGTTCTTACTTTATAACTCTATATCTCTAATTCTGAGAAAAAATGTCAGAATTGTGAGGTGCAAACTTGCAATTCTGAGATATAAGCTCTTAATTGCGAGAAATAAAGTCAGAATTATGAGATAAAAAGTCGCAATTACCTTGTTTTGTGATTTATTTAGTGGCGAAAACAAGCTTCCATGCATATCACTCCAGTACTGAAAGAAGCTTTAATAAAATAGACATAGTAAAAATGTAATTAAAAATGTAAGGATTCCAGCATTTTATTTGAGTGGTCAGTACAGTACAAGATGTAACAGTTACAGGGCAATTATCATGATTACAGTTAAATAATATAAAATACACATCTAATATAACCAAATTACATTTATTTTCATGTTAATTAATGCAACACATTTATCACTTTCAAATATGACAATTTATGTTAATATTAAATTATTAATAATGTAACATTTATATAAATACACTTGGAAAAGTGTGGTGAATTCGTAAGAGGTATTCCATGCTCGGAGGATAGGGAGCAGTGAACACAGCAGAGGGACCCTGTCAATCGGAAAAGTGTTGACAGGGTAGCTGCTCTTGTGCTTACGTGTGGACAATACAGCTTTCAACATGTCGGCCTAGAGGAGCAGAACTGTCTCAAAAATCCATTCCTGTAATATAATGTAACCGAAACACAGGAAGTGTGAGAGCTTAGAAACAACAATGAAACAAGACCCCTGTCACTCACATTATTTTGCAGGAGACAGCAGTTCTTTTTAGTAAGCCCACATCCCTGTGCTACACAGCCTGTACCCTCCAAGGCCGGCAGCCCGGCAAACAGGAAACACAATCAAGAGCGCTCCTTTACTCTAAACACATTCCTGTCAAACAAAACGGTAGCCCAAGGAAAGACAAACTACAGGTACACCTGTCCGCATACTACTGTTCTCATTTAATGCATGGATATTTTCAAAAGCTGTTTTCATGCACTGCAGTATTTAATATTATGAGAGAATATGAGGGTTCAGGAGAGCTCCCTATTATCCATTAGAGCCCCAGAGGGACTTTTAAAAACACAATCCCTGGAGGGCTTTATGAAATACATAAAAATGCCCTCTGTTCTATTATTTTTTCATTTGGTGGGTCAGCGGGGTCAGTCAGAGTAGCTGGCTCCGTCCACATCCCCTCCAGACCTGTTATTGCTTGAGTGTGTGATGTCGTAAGAGCGGCGGTGGGTAGAATAGCTTAAAGGTACTGCCATCTAAATCACTTCTGCCTGTGCGCAGTGGACGGGATTGATTCCTGAGACTAACTTCCTCCTACGCCCCATCTCAGCAAAAAGAACCCAGTTCGGCTTTCTTGAGGTGAAATCTCTAAACAGTTGTGCTGCTTTTATATGAGGTATTTCATTGATTATATCTCATTCAGTTTAGCTAGGCATTATCAAACATTATCAAATATAGAAAATAGCACAAAGTAAAACTAAAGTGGTAATTTATTGATACTTTTTTTAGCAATTTCATGACTCACTAACTTACAATGTAACTATGACATTGCATGCTAGTAATTTCTTTTGCTCTTTATTTATAGTGAAGAGATGCACTGTACAGCGTGTAGAAGAGTATATGCCACAAGCACAGTATAATGTCTGGCAGGACAGTAGAGTTCATTTTTCTGAGGTGGGAGCCTTTTTATTTTAGTTACGGAAATAATGTTATAAATATAGCTGCAAACAACAATTAAGGGGTCAAGCACAACAGAAGCAAACAAGGAAGCTAGCAGCAGACCAACAATGTCATAACGGACTATCCTAGTAACTGAGACAAAGAAACTGCATGTCAATTTTAGAGTCAATCTGACCAAAAGTACTGTAGTTAGAGCCAACTTCATGTTTTGTTCAATTACAGCACCAATTTTTTTGGTTCACATACATAAGTGTGTCAGATTTAGTGAAAATATCTCATTTTGTGTAGGAGTTATATGAACACAAAAAAATTACCCACACCTGACTCTGATTGCATTTTTTTACCACTTACTATCAAAATGTTGACATTTGGCCATTAGCATATAGTCAGCGACCTATGTTTTCAATTTTCCTACGGTGGTTTCATCCCGATCGGACTAACGGTTTCCAAGATATTTGAATGTTGAATGTTGTTTTAACACATTGCACTAACCATAATGCAACGTTGGACTCGGCAAGGATTTAGGAATCCAAGGAGATGATTCCCATGAAAATAAGTCAACCACATCCAAAGTTATGAGCATGTAAATAATTTTATTAGTCAGAAACTTCTCCAGGGAATTGTGCTGATGACGCATACCAAGTTTTGTAATGATACGTTAATGCGTTCGTAAAATACAGAATTTTACTACAAAATACAAAATGGACAATATTGGAAAATTGGATATCGTTCGACCTGGCATGATGCCCCAAATGTAACGAGACCATTTTTATGTGGGATTTTTGGAGAAACCATTCAGAATTTATAAGTAAATATGGCCATTTTGCATATCTCCAGACCAGTAGGTGGCGCTGCACCGAAACACAGCATGTGACCTCAGGTTATGCTTGTGATGACATGGACCAAGTTTGGTCTCAATACGATAAAGCGTTGAGGAGATAGAGCCTTACATCTATTTTCGCAAGCGCTACATAAAATTCATTTCGCACGTTTTTCAAAAACGTTTTGAAAAATCAACTTGAAATACATAACTTTTTGTCAGCATGGTCTGAAGATGATCTGGTTCAATTTTCATGAAAATTGGAGCAACGTCCTAGGAGGAGTTCATGGGATGCAAGCCATGGAATCAGAGGGAATTTTTTTCTAGCCCTTATGGTTCAAAAGTTATTAGCATAAATATAAGTGTAAGTTTGGACAGCTGGTGGGGATTGAGTTAGAGACTCCAAATTTGCTATGGTGACAGTTCAGGCTGGCTTGTATCTGTGTGGCAAATTTATTAAGTTTCCCGCAAACGGTTCTATGGGCTGCCATAGAGGAGGAGAAGAAGAAGAAGAAGACAACATTTATAATGACAACGACAAATAATGACATTTGATACAATGATAGCCTGACAACATCTTCTGACAGCAGATACTGAATCATGACTAAGCGTTTTTCTCAGGCACGTCTTACTTAAACTGCGTCTGACAGTAGAGTCATCAGTGTTACCACAAATTTTATTTGCCTACACAGTTCATAACCCACTTTAGGGTTGAGAAACACTTAATAGACCACCATGGCTGCACACATATTAAGTAATTTTCATTCTAAATAAACTGGCCCTATCATAAATTGTATCTTAATCACAAATGTTACCTGCTGTATAGCTGGCACAAAAGGGACATGTACATTTTCATTGATTATGGCAGCAGTACTTCATCAAATCATGAAATGATAAAGAGCAGTGTTCTGTATCCAGACTAATATGGTCGAACACACTTTCAGCATTTTAAAATGGTTAAAATTTTAAAGGTTTCTGGATCACAGTGGTAGAGTGTTGCAGTATAAGTATGCTAGATTGTCTGCAGCATCTTCCTCAACCTAGTCCTCAGAACCACCCCATAACCAATGCATTGTGCAAAGCGTTAAGCATACTCTTTTGGGGGTGTGTTTGCACCATTACCTGATTTGCATAATCCCTTAAAGGGTTAGCTCACCCAAAAATTAAATTCATGTCATCAACTACTCATCCTCATGTTGTTCCAAACCCATAGGACTTTCATTCATCTTTGGAACACGAATATAGATATTTTATTCACATATAAACGCTGATCAGCAAACACAGTATACAGAGCACTCCAATTTTTAAACGGAAGCTCAAGAATGCTTACTTGAGCACAAGAACCAATGAGGTTAATTCTCACATCATGCCAGCATGTTTGAGTGCACTATATGCAATTCCGCTGATCAATGTTTACATGTGAATAAAAGCCTAAATTATATCTGTTCATCATATAAAGCCATTATGTCTTTTCAGAAAACTTGGAATAAACCACTCCATTCATATGGATTTGTTTTATGATTTCTTTATTAACAATTTTGAACGTTTTAGGTGAATAGAATAGAGGGAACTTTGGGGTGAACTGTCCCTTTAATGAATAAGGTGCTAAAACAACGCAGACGGCATTTAGTGTGTACAATTTACACACTCCTCTCTGCTCTTTTCATGTGCAGGTAAATCTCAGTCAGACAGCATTAATCAATGGCTGTTGGGGTCAGCCAGTCATGCCAGTTCTCACACCTGCGACGAGAGTCCTTGAAATCCAGGCTGAAGCAATCAATCACATACATCCTGATGTGTGCGAGAGGCGATAAGCAAGTTTTAAAAGAGAGAAACACAGAGACAACTCCAGAAAGTAATTTACATGCCTAATGAGACATCTCAGCTTGGCACCCGCTATAGACACACACACACACACGTGAATGCATCGCTGCAGAATTTCAAAACCTGCCCTTCTCACTGCTGTGTGGCAGCCCAATTAAATATCTCAAAGCGTTTATGGCACTGAGCTATAAATTGAACATGCACAAGTCTCACTTGGCTACTAAAACCCTGTCCTTATGTAGCTTTTACCTTCCATCACTTTAAATGAAGTATTATCATCCTTCTCAATGGAATCTGACTAGAGGAAATTATTTTAAAAAACATCCTTTAGTAGGCGTCTGACCTCATTTGACATTTCATTTAATTAAGGATGACATGTCTTTTTTGAGCAAGATAGAAAAGATATGAAGCAAGAAAAATGACTCAGTGTCGTGGGTCACTATTTAGTGAGTCATTAGCTGAAAAGAATGAGGATTGCGGTTACTATCTGGGCTTGCATACACTAGCTCACACGTCTCTTGCAAACTGTCCTCGGTGAGACCATATTTGAGTAATTAAGTATTGTCCCTCAGGATATGAATAGATATGCTTAACCCCTGTGAAAAAGAAGTGCACTTATTGTATTGAATGTTCACTTGTAGTGTGCTTCAAATCTTAAAAAAGAATATTTATAAAAAAAACTGTACTTGATGATAATATCATATTAATGAAAAAAGACCACTTAAGTGAACTTAAAGAGAGTACACTTTCATGACTGTGTTTCTTAACTTTTTTTAGATAATGCCAAGTTAAATGTTCTAAATCATTGTTTTAATTATCTTTTGCAATGCCTTGTTGTAACTTGTTGTAACACTTATGTTAAATTGTGTCATCGTTACAAATGTGTAATTACTAATATATTTAAATGTAAATTCAATAGAAATTACATTAAAGTATATTTTAGTTTACTGCAAAAGTATGCATTTGTCAGTATATTTTAATCATATTTCAATGACAATAGATACAAACCTGATTCCAAAAAGGTTGGGACACTGTACAAATTGAGAATAAAAAAGGAATGCAATAATTTACAAATCTCATAAACTTATATTGTATTCACAATAGAATATAGATAACATATCAAATGTTGAAAGTGAGACATTTTGAAATGTCATGCCAAATATTGGCTCATTTTGGATTTCATGAGAGCTACACATTCCAAAAAAGTTGGGACAGGTAGCAATAAGAGCCAGAAAAGTTAAATGTACATATAAGGAACAGCTGGAGGACCAATTTGCAACTTATTAGGTCAACTGGCAACATGATTGGGTATAAAAAGAGCCTCTCAGAGTGGCAGTGTCTCTCAGAAGTCAAGATGGGCAGAGGATCACCAATTCCCCCAATGCTGCGGCGAAAAATAGTGGAGAAAAAGGAGTTTCTCAGAGAAAAATGGCAAAGAGTTTGAAGTTATCATCATCTACAGTGCATAATATCATCCAAAGATTCAGAGAATCTGGAAAAATCTCTGTGTGTAAGGGTCAAGGCCGGAAAACCATACCGGATGCCCGTGATCTTCGGGCCCTTAGACGGCACTGCATCACATACAGGAATGCTACTGTAATGGAAATCACAACATGGGCTCAAAACATTCCAGAAAACATTGTCGGTGAACACAATCCACCGTGCCATTCGCCGTTGCCGGCTAAAACTCTATAGGTCAAAAAAGAAGCCATATCTAAACATGATCCAGAAGTGCAGGCGTTTTCTCTGGGCCAAGGCTCATTTAAAATGGACTGTGGCAAAGTGGAAAACTGTTCTGTGGTCAGACGAATCAAAATTTGAAGTTCTTTTTGGAAAACTGGGACGCCATGTCATCCAGACTAAAGAGGACAAGGACAACCCAAGTTGTTATCAGCGCTCAGTTCAGAAGCCTGCATCTCTGATGATATGGGGTTGCATGAGTGCGTGTGGCATGGGCAGCTTACACATCTGGAAAGGCACCATCAATGCTGAAAGGTATATCCAAGTTCTAGAACAACATATGCTCCCATCCAAACATCGTCTCTTTCAGGGAAGACCTTGCATTTTCCAACATGACAATGCCAGACCACATACTGCATCAATTACAACATCATGGCTGCATAGAAGAAGGATCCGGGTACTGAAATGGCCAGCCTGCAGTCCAGATCTTTCACCCATAGAAAACATTTGGCACATCATAAAGAGGAATATGCGACAAAGAAGACCTAAGACAGTTGAACAAATGTAAGTCTGTATTAGACAAGAATGGGACAACATTCCTATTCCTAAACTTGAGCAACTTGTCTCCTCAGTCCCCAGACTTTTGCAGACTGTTATAAAAAGAAGAGGGGATGCCACACAGTGATAAACATGGCCTTGTCCGAACTTTTTTGAGATGTGTTGATGCCATGAAAATTAAAACACAACTTTTTTTCCCCTTAAATTATAATTTTCTCAGTTTAAACATTTGATATGTCATCTATGTTGTATTCTAAATAAAATATTGAAATTTGAAACTTCCACATCATTGCATTCTGTTTTTATTCACAATTTGTACAGTGTCCCAACTTTTTATGGAATCAGGTTTGTAATTCATAATTTTGAAATTACATACAGATGTACTTAATTGGGTCAAAAAACACTGTTAAGTTCAACCAATTGCATTTAATATACATTTAAACTATAATGAATTTTAATTTAAATTCAAATTAACATGCAATTAAGTGTCCAAAAGCATTGCATTCATTTTGCACATACAGTATGTACTCTGTTTAAAAGTATACTAAAGTATTAGTAATAAGTAGATAATACTAATTAATAAGTATTATCATTACAATTAGTGGTGTTTGCTAATCTAAGCATCACTCTTTTCAACAAGCCATGTGATTTGTGATATGTAGAAAAAGATCAACACCTACTTCTACATCGTTACTACTGTAGCCCCACTGATTCACGAATGAGAAGTAGTAGTAGGTAAATAACAGATGTGACGCTAACATTGGATTGAGCAACTAAGCGATAAACATGCTTTTGTAGAGTGAAAAATGTGCAGTGTCAGGTTGTGGAAAAACACAGTTAGCTGCATTGGATTTGCAGAGCAAAATGATGCTGTGCCTTCAATATTGTATCCGACAGGAACGGTGCAACACACTTATGTGACTAAAAAAGTTTTTACTGTGTTACTATTGCTTTGTTACAGATAGTTTGATATGTATTGGCTATGTGTACAACCAAAATCACCAGTGATTTCTGATATGTAATGATTCATGTTGGCCTATAGAGTCAGATGTTTTTTGTCTCAAAATCGTTTATTATTTTTTTAATCATTTATTGTAAGTAAATCAAACCAGTGACTAAACGGTCAACTTCACCTTGTTTCTCTTAGTAGGATGAAAATAATCTGTTATTTAAACTGAGATTAAATTATATATAGAAAGTGATCAAAGAACGCTCCATTTACAATCGCTGGAGCTGTCAATCAAACAGCACAAGTTCATCAGGGATGAGTTCTGGACTCGTGCCAAAACTCCCGTTTTAATTAAAACAGCGCACATTTCTTATTTACATTGTGTTTGCACTGTTAGTTATGATGAAAGCACTCGTTAGTGTGCAGAAATCGAGTTACAATGACAAGATCACTGCATTCACACACTCAACATGTCTATGATAAGCTACATGCTCATCACTGCAACCTTTAATGCCATGATCTAAATATAATGCTATAATCAACACTTTTCATGATTAGTAAACCTTGAGAACTGTAATAGTAAAAATGTGCTAAATGTTTGAGAGAATTCCACATGTAATATTTAGCTATTTCCACATGCAAAGATGTCAGCCAATCATAGCAGTGGGCGTTTACAATGAAGTCTCACAGCAGACACGCCCCTTAAAACAGAGTGTTCAAACCAGAGGGATAAAATCAGGGTAGAAAAAATGCAGTTTATTTCTAAATTATAATAATTTTTTTTAATGTAAAAATCATAATAACATTATAAGTGCACCCCGGGAAACATTATAAAATAATGCAGTTCATGACCCCTTTAAATGTCCTTGTGCCTTTTCCCGACACCGAATGGCCTTTCTCTGACCTTACCTGGCTTTCAAACCTTACCTGACGTACAGAAAATTTGTATCGATTCATTGTCATATTGTTGAAGCTTGTCCACAGGAGACAGAAGTAGAGAAACAATTTTCATTTTTCATTCCAAAAGTTCCATGTTTTTCAGTCGCTGATATTTTCAGACACAGCAGCAAATATTGCTATGGATTCCTTTTCCCATTTGGAGCTCTGCAGGGCGTTAGGGATGCAAGAGTGAAGCTTCCCCGGGACATCTCAAAATCTCAGCAAGGTGTCTTAGCTTTTAAAGGCATCACAACACTGTTTCCTCTTCTTGACAGGAGCATCTTGTCAATCTCTGTCAGTACTGGGGAGATGGAAATGAACAAACAGAACATGGAGGGAACAAGATAATAAACAGTTTTTCACACTCTCACTAGTTTATTTCCTTTGTCCACTGAAAATGTCCAGCAGTGGACACACATGTATCGCAGTAGAATTTGTCGTCCTTGACATTTTTGGAATAAAATGGTTGACTCCTTTGTGTTGTTGACGCTAATTTGCTATCTAATGTTTTGCACATTCTTAAACATACACAATATAATAATATTTTTACATTTTTAGCATAATTTGACAAAATTAACATTACTTAGGCAGAATAACTTCTGAGAAACAGAACAAAGGCTAAGGTAAATATCTAGGGTTTCCATCCAGGACATGAACATCACAGGTAAGTATACCATTCACAGGGAATAACAGAGAACAACTATCCAGAGGAACCATGGAACATCACAACAGGTTAGAAACAGTCTTAGACAAATTACTTATCTTTATATCTTCCAGGCAAGAACAAGAAACACAGGTAAGGCCTCAGAGGAGCAAAAAAAATTAGTATAAGTCTCATACTTCAAGGCCAGACAATCTCTGAATCTCTGGCCATACAACAATAACATTCCCAAGAAATCATATTAAATGATTGATTGAAAACCTAAACAAAATGTGGACAAAAATCCACCACCAAAGAATGCAATCGTAATGCACAGACCTAACAAAAATACGAAATCAATGCATATTCTAAAACAGCCTTTTAAGCCTACACCATTGCATAACCAAACGTGACACAACATGTGAGAAAATGTATCTTTTCCATGGTTTCTTGTATGTTGCCACAACCTTGACTCGTGACAATTCTGTTTTACAAACATTTTCAGAAATGTTTGATATAAAGTCGAGTTTTTTGAATTGTGAGTTATAAAGTCAGAATTACGCATTATAAAGTCAGAATTGATTTATAAAGTCAGAATTGCGAGATATAAAGTCAGAATTGCAAGTTATAAAGCCAGAATTGCGAGATATAAAGTCAGAATTGCGAGTTATAAAGTCAGAATTACGCATTATAAAGTCAGAATTGATTTATAAAGTCAGAATTGAGAGATATAAAGTCAGAATTGCGAGTTATAAAGTCAGAATTGTGAGATATAAAGTCAGAATTATGAGTTATAAAGTCAGAATTACGCATTATAAAGTCAGAAATGATTTATAAAGTCAGAATTGCGAGTTATAAAGTCAGAATTGCGTGATATAAAGTCAGAATTGCGAGATATAAAGTCAGAATTAAGAGATATAAAGTCAGAATTGCGAGTTATAAAGTCAAAATTGCGAGTTATAAAGTCAGAATTGCGAGTTATAAAGTCAGAATTGTGAGATATAAAGTCAGAATTATGAGTTATAAAGTCAGAATTACGCATTATAAAGTCAGAATTGATTTATAAAGTCAGAATTGCGAGTTATAAAGTCAGAATTGCGTGATATAAAGTCAGAATTGCGAGATATAAAGTCAGAATTGCGTGATATAAAGTCAGAATTGCGAGATATAAAGTCAGAATTGCGAGTTATAAAGTCAGAATTGCGAGTTATAAAGTCAGAATTGTGAGATATAAAGTCAGAATTATGAGTTATAAAGTCAGAATTACGCATTATAAAGTCAGAATTGATTTATAAAGTCAGAATTGCGAGATATAAAGTCAGAATTGCGAGTTATAAAGTCAGAATTGCGAGTTATAAAGTCAGAAATGATTTATAAAGTCAGAATTGCGAGTTATAAAGTCAGAAATGATTTATAAAGTCAGAATTGCGAGTTATAAAGTCAGAATTGCGTGATATAAAGTCAGAATTGCGAGATATAAAGTCAGAATTGCGAGTTATAAAGTCAGAATTAAGAGATATAAAGTCAGAATTACGCATTATAAAGTCGGAATTGAGAGATATAAAGTCAGAATTGAGAGTTATAAAGTCAGAATGGTGAGATATAAAGTCAGAATTGCGAGTTATAAAGTCAGAATTGCGAGTTATAAAGTTAGAATTGCGTGATATAAAGTCAGAATTGCGAGATATAAAGTCAGAATTGCGAGTTATAAAGTTAGAATTGTGAGATTTAAAGTCAGAATTGCGAGTTATAAAGTCAGAATTGCGAGTTATAAAGTCAGAATTATGAGTTATAAAGTCAAAATTACGCATTATAAAGTCAGAATTGATTTATAAAGTCAGAATTGAGAGATATAAAGTCAGAATTGAGAGTTATAAAGTCAGAATGGTGAGATATAAAGTCAGAATTGCGAGTTATAAAGTCAGAATTGCGAGTTATAAAGTTAGAATTGCGTGATATAAAGTCAGAATTGCGAGATATAAAGTCAGAATTGCGAGTTATAAAGTTAGAATTGTGAGATTTAAAGTCAGAATTGCGAGTTATAAAGTCAGAATTGCGAGTTATAAAGTCAGAATTATGAGTTATAAAGTCAAAATTACGCATTATAAAGTCAGAATTGATTTATAAAGTCAGAATTGAGAGATATAAAGTCAGAAATGATTTATAAAGTCAGAATTGCGAGTTATAAAGTCAGAATTGCGTGATATAAAGTCAGAATTGCGAGATATAAAGTCAGAATTAAGAGATATAAAGTCAGAATTGCGAGTTATAAAGTCAAAATTAAGAGATATAAAGTCAGAATTACGCATTATAAAGTCGGAATTGAGAGATATAAAGTCAGAATTGAGAGTTATAAAGTCAGAATTGTGAGATATAAAGTCAGAATTGCGAGTTATAAAGTCAGAATTGCGAGTTATAAAGTTAGAATTGCGTGATATAAAGTCAGAATTGCGTGATATAAAGTCAGAATTGCACGATTTAAAGTCAGAATTGTGAGATATAAAGTCAGAATTGCAAGTTATAAAGTTTGAATTCTGAGATATAAAGTCAGAATTGCACGATTTAAAGTCAGAATTGCGAGATATAAAGTCAGAATTGTGAGATATAAAGTCAGAATTGTGAGTTATAAAGTCAGAATTGATTTATAAAGTCAGAATTGTGAGATATAAAGTCAGAATTGCGAGATATAAAGTCAGAATTGCGAGTTATAAAGTTAGAACTGCGAGATATAAAATCAGAATTGCGAGATATAAAATCAGAATTGAGACTTATAATGTCAGATTTGCAAATTATATGGCTGAAACAACAAAGTATAACAATGAGTTTGAATATCATGTCTCTGGACCTTTACAGACATAGCGTACTGAAAATAACAATGGATAGGCTAATTCACCTCAGATCTCGAAAAGAAATGGCATGTTCAAACTGTCAACTCAAGGTGAACAAAAAAGTGAAATCTCTGATAAAATAAGATTGTTTCAGTCACTCAGTATGTATTTTTAATCATGTTAAAATGATGTAAGATTTAGAAATTTGATCATGTATGCTACTTATCCATTTTATTGTGAATGAAATAGTTATACACATCTTTAACATCATTAACAAAAGTAAAGCTAGGAGGTTGATGCTGGGTTTGAGGATATGCAGATTCTGGCCTCCTGCCACGTGTCACTTCCTCTCGTAATGAGTGAGGGGTGCTGTGTGGCAGCAGGTGCTGAGAATAGAACATGGTGCCGCTCGCACTCATTTTCTCTTTTATAATAATCAGCACAGAAACGCTGAGGGCCTGTCAGTTAACATCAGCGCTCTAATGCAGATGTAGCTTTTCATATTTAAACGTGCTTAGACTCCGTCTGTTCTCTTACATCAGAATTTAAAGCACATGGGCTGGTGTGAGACAGTCTCACCAAGCAGACGATTCTGGAGAAATTGATAAATAGAGATCATGAATCTCACACGACAACTAAACAAAGTAACGTGTAATTTACAAGAGGATCAGACAAAATGTTAAAGGGATAGTTCACGCAAAAATGAAAATTATCCCATGATTTACTCACCCTCAAGCCATCCTATAGGTGTATCTTCTTTGAGATGAACACAATTGGATATATAATTAAAAATATCCTGGCTCTTCCAAGCTTTATAATGGTTGTCGGGGGATCGAATTTGAAGCCAAAAAAATGCATCCATCCATCATAAAAGTAATCCATACTGCCCCAGGGGGTTAAAGAGAAGTGATGGGTTTTTGTAAGAAAAATATCCATATTTAAAACTTTATAAACCATAATAACTTCTGGCAGACGGCCGTACGCATCGATTTGCGGTGGAAGAGTGACCTCTGACCTGACGCATGATGTAATGACGAACACGGAAGCGCAGAGGATAGAGCAACACAAAACACCGGTTACAAATTAAAAGTGTAAAATGGGAAATTTTACTGAGAAATGTTGGAGGATTTCGATATAAGAGAAGAGGAGCTTGAGTTTGTTGCACAGACCTGTTTATTTGAACCGCGAGAATCGCCTAAGTTTACGCGACCCCTACATCCGCTAGTTATTTTAATTTATAACATTTTAAATATGGATATTTTTCTTACAAAAACTGATTACTTCGCTTCAGAAGGCCTTTATTAACCCTCTGGAGCAGTATGGATTATTTTTATAATGGATGGATGCATTTTTTTGGCTCAAAATTGCACCCCCTTCACTACCATTGTAAAGCTTAGAAGAGCCAGGATATTTTTAAATATATCTCAGATTGTGTTCGTCTGAACGAAGACAGTCATATACACCTAGGATGGCTTGAGGGAGAGTAAATTTGGGGTAATTTTAATTATTGGGTGAACTAACCTTTTAATTGCTGCAGTCTATTAAAAAAAATCTAGTTAATTTGAATTAATTATTGTTTTAAAAAATCGGATGAATGAATGAATGATTCAATGACTCACTCATAAAGACTTCATTACTAGATGAATCATTTTTGAACGAATCTCTTGAATTAACGATTCAATGACGAATACATTTTTAACAGTCTCTTGTCGCCACCTACTGGTGTACCGATGTAATCGATACCATCTTTATTTGAAGCATCAAGTTGCTTTCAAAAGGTGTTTTTCTCTATTATGATCTCTGCCTTAGAATCTGGTGTTTATATCAGAACTGTTTACATCCGAACTGGATAAGTACTTTATCCCAGTACTTCTGTGATAGTTTCAATGTTTGTAAGACAGAAATAACAATACTGTGTGGTTAAAAGACTGTTTGTGAAGCTTTTTCATAACTATTCATGACAACTGCACTCTATAGGTCAGCAGAATGTTCGCTGTGATCGTACTTGTCAACGTTTTAATAGACATAGCTGACTTATTTTAATTTTGAAATAAGATCGCATGGGTGTTTGAATCGAGGTCCCTATCTTTTAACAATTAATTGTGCAGTCCTAGTGAACACAATGTTTACTTTACTACAGTAATAATAACTTCCTCTCACATGATTCAGAATCATTTTCCTTCAACATACGTTTTCACAATGTTTGTAAAGATGGATGGAATACAGTTTTTAAAATTTTTGCATGTCTTCTTATTTCTCTACACAGCCTTTGTCAGTTGAGCACCATGTGAACGTTGCAGTCTGGTAGTTCTGCACAGAGCTCTCAATCATGTATGAACAGGGTATGAATGATAGAAGATATTTCAGCCTCTGGTTTTGCAGTTTCTCTTCACTGTAGATGACATGCAGCTGCCTGTGTGTTTTCTTTAAGGGTATGAGTATGTAAAACTTGACACTGTCAAATAAAACTTTTATTCAGATGGCAGTGAATTGTTTAATGTTCAAGGTGTTGTGTGCAGGAGAACCAAGACAGAATGGAAGTCAGTGTAAGATAAATAGGGGAGGCCGGGGGCTAGTTGACACACTTTTTACTCCAGTGAGAATTCCTCAGGGTAGGTTTATTTCTGAAAGCCAATTTCTCTAGACACACACTTTACAGTCTTGATTAAAAACACTTTTTGCCCTGGAATAAATGTACAGTTGATTTAGCAAATGTTGACCTATTGAGGGGCATTTTGTCATATTACATATATGGGGGTAATGTGGTAATATTTTTTGCCTATTTTGATTGTCCACTTTAGACATTCTACTACACTAAAAAATGCTGGGTTAAAAGGAACCAAAGTTGGGTTGAAAACGGACAAACTCAGCGATTGGGTTAAATGTTTGCTCAACTTGCGATACAGTAATTTTTAAACAATAGTTGAGTTAAATAAAACTGCAAAGCACGTTGGGCAAACATTTAACCCAACCGCTTGGTTAAAACAACCCATTCCTGAGTTAAAACAACCCAATCACTGTGTTAAAACGACCCATTCACTAGATTAAAACAACCCGATCGCTGGTTTAAAACGACCCAATCGCTGTGTTAAAACAACCCAATCGTTGCGTTAACCCAATCAACCCAATCACTGGGTTAAAACAACCCAATCACTGTGTTAAAACGACCCATTCACTAGATTAAAACAACCTGATCGCTGGGTTAAAAACAACCCATTCGCTGAGTTAAAACAACCCAATCGCTGTGTTAAAACAACCCAATCGCTGAGTTAAAACAACCCAATCGCTGAGTTAAAACAACCCAATCGCTGAGTTAAAACAACCCAATCGCTGTGTTAAAACAATCTAATCGTTGTGTTAAAACAACCCAGTCGCTGAGTTAAAACAACCCAATCACTGGGTTAAAACAACCCAATCGCTGAGTTAAAACAACCCAATCACTGTGTTAAAACGACCCATTCACTAGATTAAAACAACCTGATCGCTGGGTTAAAAACAACCCATTCGCTGAGTTAAAACAACCCAATCGCTGTGTTAAAACAACCCAATCGCTGGTTAAAAACCCAATCGCTGTGTTAAAACAATCTAATCGTTGTGTTAAAAAACCCAGTCGCTGAGTTAAAACAACCCAATCACTGGGTTAAAACAACCCAATGGCTGAGTTAAAACAACCCAATCGCTGGGTTAAAACAACCCATTCGCTGAGTTAAAACAACCTGATCGATGGGTTAAAACGACCCGATCGCTGGGTTAAAACAACCCAATCACTGGGTTAAAACAACCCATTTGCTGTGTTAAAACAACCCAATCACTGGGTTAAAACAACCCATTCGCTGAGTTAAAACAACCCAATCGCTGGATTAAAACAATCTAATTGCTGTGTTAAAACAACCCAATCGCTGAGTTAAAACAACCCATTCGCTGAGTTAAAACAACCCAATCGCTGGATTAAAACAATCTAATCGCTGTGTTAAAACAATCTAATCGCTGTGTTAAAACAACCCAATCGCTGTGTTAAAACAACCCAATCGCTGAGTTAAAACAACCCAATCGCTGTGTTAAAACAATCTAAATCGCTGAGTTAAAACAACCCAATCGCTGAGTTAAAACAACCCAATCACTGGGTTAAAACAACTCAATCGCTGAGTTAAAACAACCCAATCGCTGGGTTAAAACAACCCATTCGCTGAGTTAAAACAACCTGATCGATGGGTTAAAACGACCCGATCGCTGGGTTAAAACAACCCAATCACTGGGTTAAAACAACCCATTTGCTGTGTTAAAACAACCCAATCACTGGGTTAAAACAACCCATTCGCTGAGTTAAAACAACCCAATCGCTGGATTAAAACAATCTAATCGCTGTTAAAACAACCCAATCGTTGTGTTAAAACAACCCAATCGCTGTGTTAAAACAATCTAATCGTTGTGTTAAAACAGCCCAATCATTGTGTTAAAACAACCCAATCGCTGTGTTAAAACAACCCAATGTGAGTTAAAACAACCCAATCGCTGTGTTAAAACAACCCAATCTGTGTTAAAACAATCTGAGTTAAAACAACCCAATCGCTGTGTTAAAACAATCTAATCGTTGTGTTAAAACAGCCCAATCACTGGGTTAAAACAACCCAATCGCTGAGTTAAAACAACCCATTCGCTGAGTTAAAACAACCCAATCGCTGAGTTAAAACAACCCAATCGTTGTGTTAAAACAACCCAATCAGTTAAAACAACCCAATCGTTAAAACAACCCAATGTGTTAAAACAACCCAATCGCTGAGTTAAAACAACCCAATCGCTGGGTTAAAACAACCCATTCGCTGAGTTAAAACAACCCATTCACTAGATTAAAACAACCTGATCGATGGGTTAAAACGACCCGATCGCTGGGTTAAAACAACCCAATCACTGGGTTAAAACAACCCATTTGCTGTGTTAAAACAACCCAATCATTGTGTTAAAACAACCCAATCGCTGGGTTAACCCATTCATAATCTAGTGATTGGGTGAGGTTAACCCATTCGCTGAGTTAAAACAACCCAATCGCTGGATTAAAACAATCTAATCGCTGTGTTAAAACAACCCAATCGCTGAGTTAAAACAACCCAATCACTGTGTTAAAACAGCCCAATCACTGGGTTAAAACAACCCAATCGTTGTGTTAAAACAACCCAATCGTTGTGTTAAAACAACCCAGTCACTGGGTTAAAACAACCCAATCGTTGTGTTAAAACAACCCAATCGCTGTTTTAAAACAACCCAATCACTGAGTTAAAACGACCCATTCACTAGGTTAAAACAACCCAATCGATAGGTTTGTCCATTTTCAATCCAACTGTTTAACCCAGCATTTCTTCAGAGTGTAACTATATGTAACTTTGCAACTACATGTCAACTATTAGAGGCTGTATTAGAGACGGTTAGTAACATTTAACCCTGCAAGTTATTAACCCAGCAGTTTTTAGAGTGTACATAAACTAAAAGTATGTACTTCCATTTCACAAGGATCATCAGTGAGAGACCTTTCACATAAAATCATGGCAGAGCAAAATATTTCTCCACATTGATCGAATCACATATATAGTAAACACAGTATTCAGCAGTGTTTTGCCTGAAATAGACAATTCATTATGTTTAATTACACAGCATTTAGTTTAATCAGAAGGATACCACTCATGTAATCAGTCATTTCATGCCATCAAGCCACACAGGTCAGTTTAAAACAAATGCTTATCCAATGCGCAACCATAATTATACAAAGCATTTTTGGCCCAGTTGTTTATGGAGAGCAAAAGTTCAAACTAAATGAAATAAATAAAAAGACAGCTTGGCAAGAGAGACGAAATAATATTTGCATTTATATTTCAACAATTTTTTAAATTAAAAAACATTTATGGTTCAACAGAAATAAGAACAATCACACCTGCTGCTACACATTGGTTAGTGTCTTGTTTATTTTTCATTTATTCACTGTTAAACATGTGGCTGTCAGAGCGAATAAAAGGTGCTAATTGGCAGGAAAAGGAAAGACAGAATTGATACATCATTTTTTTTCCTCATTCTGACATGCCATCACAATATCTCTCTCAGCGCAGCACCACTTCACAGTTGAGGTAACCACACTTGTTTTATTTACTGAACAAATCCAAATTGAAACCACAATGCTTTACTGCCTTCTGTGATATTTCTCAATATTGTTCTAGCAATCAATTTTTGCTTGCTGCTTTACAAATTAGCAGCACCACACCCCCCAAAATCAACCCTTCCAGTCTGACACCGCTGATGGCTTGAGGACTGAATTTAACCGCTTTCGGGTGTGGAGGGGTGGACGCTCCATTCCCTGAGGGGCCATTTACACAACATTGTTTTCAACTAAAAACATTTTATGCATTTTGGCCGTTCATTTACACGACAACAGTGTTTGGGTGCCTGAAAACGCAAACTTTTGAAAACGGGTTTCAAAGTGCAAGATTTTGTAAACAATACCGTTTTTGTTTCCGCGTAAACCGGATGTGAAAAATCTGTGAAAACGGTGACGGCATGTGAGAGTGCTCTGTAAAGAATGCGTATGTGCACAGGCGCGTTGCATAGTCTTTCTTTACAAAGTGACATTGCCAACTACTTGCCTGGCATATGTAATACAGTGCATAGTTGTTTTCACGGATCCTGTCATCTGTACAAAGAAAAAAAACTTTTCTGCTTTTTAGTAGGCCTACATCATTGTCATGTAGACATACTCTCGGTAATGCAGTGGAGACCTGAGAGGACCCAGTAGAAAAAAAAAAAAGAAGTCACTTCAGTTCTTTGGGTTTGGTTGCACTCTGTGAAACACACTGGCACTCTGCCCAGGTCAAATCAATTACAGTCTTCTGAAAATTTCCATGTCTTTATTTTGACTTGCATGAAATCCCATTATCTCACATTGAGATGATGTACTGAATAAGATGAATAGCCTTGTGAAACAGAACTAGGGGTTTGCATACATTTAATAACTCATGTGCTTTATTATGTTAGTCACATCAAAATACATCAAAACACATCACAAGTGCACTTCTTTAAAGCATATTAAAATAACTTTGAATTTGGCATTATTGCAAAGTGCAATTTTAAAGTGTATTCTATTTAAGTACACTTAAGTGGCCTTTTATTTCATTAATATTATATTATCTTAAGATTTGAAGTACACTTCAATTGCACAATCAAAACAATTAAGCACACTTCTTCTTCACAAGGGTAATAGGGGAAAATAGCCAATTTTTAAATAAATATTGCAGATCAGGATGCTTTACACCACAGATTTGACATGCAGGACGATCTGTAACGAGAATAACCATGAAAACAAATGACAACACATCATTCTTTAATCTGATATGTATGCAAATGATATTTCAGAAGTGAAATTAGCAGTAAATAATGACTCAGAAACAACAAAAACACACTTTTGCAGTGCAGCAAGGACATTTGGGTCAACAAGGTCAAGTTTTAATCAGATTAAACTTCTGCTTTCCCATCTATCATTGGCATCTTCACTACTGAGTCTTCATCTCTGAGTTCCAGAGAAATGCAGAAGAGCTGCCAGAAGTTTTATGAACTGTGAGGTGAGTGAAGAGAGAGATGGAGATAAACAGCTAGATAAAAAGAGAGATTTTATTCAGAATGGATATATGTGGAAATATGTTGCAAAAGTTTAACTTTACATAGAGGAGACTGGGATGGGTAAAAAAGGAGAAAAGAAATCTAAAACAGCAAATCGAACAAACACATAAGACATTTGCTAACAATTACAAGAAAACTTTTTAAACATTTATGTGTTTTAGTAAATGCTATATGTGAATTTGTTTTACACCAGTTGTTTTGCCAACACTCATTAACCTGACTGCAAATCAAATGACTTTTTCTACCTCAAAATAGTTTTTCCTTCCTTGCAAGACCTTCAAAGGTGCCCTAGATTCTGTTTTTAAAAGATGTAATATAAGTCGAAGGTGTCCCCTGAATGTGTCTGTGAAGTTTCAGATCAAAATACCCCATAGATTTTTTTTTATTAATTTTTTTAACTGCCTATTTTGGGGCATCATTATAAACGCGCCAATTTTATGCTGCGGCCCCTTTAAATCCCGTGCTCTCCGCCCACAGAGCTCGCGCTTGTCTTGAACAGTGCCTTAACAAAGTTTACACAGCTAATATAACCCTCAAAATGGATCTTTACAAAGTGTTCGTCATGCATGCGGCATGCATGCGTCGGATTATGTGAGTATTGTATACTGTTATATTGTTTACTTCTGATTTTGAATGAGTTTGATAGTGCTCCGTGGCTAACGGCTAATGCTACTCTGTTTGAGAGATTTATAAAGAATGAAGTTGTGTTTATGCATTATACAGACTGCAAGTGTTTAATAATGAAAATAACGACGGCTCTTGTCTCCGTGAATACAGTAATAACCGATGGTAACTTTAACCACATTTAACAGTACATTAGCAACATGCTAACGAAACATTTAGAAAGACAATTTACAAATATCACTAAAAATATCATGATATCATGGATCATGTCAGTTATTATTGCTCCATCTGCCATTTTTCGCTATTGTTCTTGCTTGCTTACCTAGTCTGATGATTTGGTTGTGCACATCCAGACGTTAATACTGGCTCCCCTTGTCTAATGCCTTTTATAATGTTGGAAACGTGGGCTGGCATATGCAAATATTGGGGGTCATACATATTAATGATCCCGACTGTTGCGTAACAGTCGGTGTTATGTTGAGATTCGCCTGTTCTTCGGAGGTCTTTGAAACAAATGAGATTTATATAAGAAGGAGGAAACAATGGAGTTTGAGACTCACTGTATGTCATTTCCATGTACTGAACTCTTGTTATTTAACAATGCCAAGATAAATTCAATTTTTCATTCGAGGGCACCTTTAAATTCGAGTCTTACAACTTCTACTGTCACCTCAGGAAGATGCTGCTTATGTATGATCTTGATTTCATCCATTTCTAATTTCCGAATAAACTGATGGTGATACAACTCAGCCTGTGTTACAAGCATTTCTCCCCTATTTCTCCAAAAGGAAGACTGTAAATATCCCCTGACATGACTCATCCATACTGAGACAAGACAAGAAAGAAAAACAGCAGAAATGTCCTTCTGTTTTTCCGTGTTTCTGAAGATCAGGCTGAGCCCAGTGGTGATTGACTGAGGTGAAAACAGAGAGTGCTGCTGGGGAACTGCTGAGGGTTTTTTTTTTCTTATATCCCGTGTCAACTAGGGGCCTATTGCAGGTATGAGAGTAAAATAGAGCTTTTAAACTACAGAAAAGACCCTTGTGGAATTAAACAAGATTTTGCCTTTGGCATCTACTCTATGTTCAAAACAGGCTGCTTGTGAGGATGGAAAAAGTTACAGCAGAGGTTTATGGGTTTCTTTTTCCACACCATTTCCACTAGCTGCTGTATTTTCTTAGCTCATATCTGTAATGTTCACTTCACAGTTACTGGAAAACCCCAGTGATCAACTTCTACAAAACCAAGCTGAATTTTGATTGAGAAATGAGGAGTTTACAAACTTTTTTTTTTTTTTGCTTGCACACTTTGATGCCTTTTACTAGTGAAACAAAATTTTCATGCATCCAGCCATTCATGTGCTGTCAAAGAAAAACGTGATTCATCAGACCAGGCCGCCTTCTTCCATTGCTCTGTGGTCCAGTTCTGATGTTCACATGTCCGCTGTTGCCATCTTGAACGGTGGACAGGGGTCAGCATGGACACCCTGACGGGTCTGCAGCTATGCAGCTCCACACGCAACAAACTGTGTATTCTGACACCTTTCTATCAGAACCAGCATTAACTTCTTGAGCAAGTTTGATCTACAGTAGCTCGTCTGTTCGGATTCGGACCACACAGGCCAGTCATCAATGATCTTGTCCGCCTCATGACCCTGTCTCCGGTTCACCACTGTTCCTTCCTTGGAGCACTTTTGATAGATACTGACCACTGCAGACCGGGAACACCCCACAAGAGCTGCAGTTTTGGAGATGCTCTGACCTAGTTCATCTAGCATCACAATGTGGCCCTTCTCAAACTTGCTCAAATTCCTTACGCTTGCCCATTTTTCCTGCTTCTAACACAGCAACGTTGAGGACAAAATGTTCACTTGCTGCCTAATATATCCACCCACTAACAGGTGCCGTGATGAAGAGATAATCAGTGTTATTCCCTTCACCTGTCAGAGCTCATAATGTTATGCCTGATCGATGTACATAAATAATACTAAACCCGGTTTCTTTTCAAATCAATCAATATTTGCTGTTATTACTACAATTTTTTGCACATTAATGTTAACTATTATTAAAGTAAGTATGAAAGTAGTTTCAGAGGAGGAGCAAGTTCATCCATTTTTAAATATCGCCCACGTTTTCTTTCCTTTTAGAATAACGTGATGAATTGCGCAGGAGAACTTCTTGTTAAAGACTACAGAGACTCGTATATCCAGTGTACCCGTTTAATTTTCTGCATCATTAACCGTCTAAGTGTGAGTGCAGTCAGCCTGAGGCAATGGCCGACATGCGGTTGTGTTTACTAGCATGTTTATGACCTAATGAAAAAAGAGAACTGGATAAATGGTGTACCACTGTGTGCTAATGGCGTAATGGTTGAAGTGACCCCAACAAGCCCTTTAACACAGAGAGGGGTCACTTTTAGTTTAGACTTTATATATAGGATGCATCAATTTGATTTCCAACTAAATAAACTCTGATGCTGTGCTGAGCAGTGGAAATGTCACCTCAGCATGCAATCATGCGGCATACCATTGCTTACTCTCTCGAGTTTTGGACTAATTGGTAAATTAAAGTCATTTAAATAGCACTTCAGTGTAAAGCCATTAGAATAGTGAATAATGCTGGATTTAGCATGTGCTAGAACTTTGCTGTAGCAACATCTCACTGTAATATAAACTTTTTCAGAAAATAAACAGCATGAAAGCCTTTGCCGCAGGGTGACTTTTCACAGTTTGAAGGTGTCCAGAAGAATGCATTGCTTCGATTTAAAGGCTAGTCATGCAATAATTCACACCGAGTGTGAATAGGTCTTTGCAATCTGAAAACAATGACTGAAATGACACTATAATCTCTGAAGACTGTTCTGCACAGCTCACAAGGTTAACTATCCCAAAAATGTCTGCAGACATACAATACCAACATTAGCCTTTCAATGGAGACTTTTTTATTTTTCAATAAATTTGCATGAGGACAGAGCTAACCTTTAGTCTTATCAGATTTAGATGTAGGGTGATTTTATCCTCTACTGCTCGTTCTTCAATATGTCTCCGTACCTTTACATAAATCTCACCCTTTATCTTGCGGTTCCATTCTCTGTCTTAGACAAGACAAGAATAAAGATCCTGACATTATGATTTAAAGTCGGCAAATGTTTTAGTTCAAGTTCTTTCTTTCTCTTTTCCATTAGCGTCATTTTTTGGCTCCCTTATTTCTTACAATCTGTATCTCCACATATGAAGAGTTCAGATGCAAAAACTTCTAAGTCCGTCTGACGTTTTCTTTTAAATGAGCATATATATATATATATATATATATATATATATATATATATATATATATATATATATATTTATATATTATTATTTTTTGCTATTTTTTTACCAGACTCCAGTGTTTAGGTTCAGTAGTTTCACTTTAATGGCAATGAAGGTTATTGGTCACTTATTGAAATGCCTTATTTTCAAAAATGTCACTTCAGTCAATTCATTGGTATTTAATAAATATGACTGTCTTTTGCTGCAAAACCAGCTAAGTCCATGTGTTGTTGTTTTTTTCCTCAAAAACCTCTAAGTCCAACTCTTTGGACAACAAGACATAGTAAAACATCTGTTTCTGTCAGTTTTACAGCAGCTAAAGGAACACTGTTGTGTTTACTTGCTACTCGCAAAATCCTGGCATTCTCACTGTAATGCTGGACAAAACATGATAAAAACCTGCAGCTTGGCAATTGAAGCTGCTCATACACACACCGTCATTCATCTTGAAATCATATGATTGGATTGGCTTTTGCTGACAAAGGGAAGTGGCGTTTCATGTTTTTTTTTTTTTTTTGGCCAACAAACCGGTATTTCTGAATGGGATTATCTCATTATCTCATTTTTGACAGAGGTTACATAGATAATAGATACACAGAAATGCTGCTGCTGCATAAATAGACACATAAATCCCATAGCAGATCTAGGCAGGTGGAGCTGGGGAGGTGGAGGGGTTCAGAGGAAATCTGATATTGCTGCAGTACAAGCTTACAGCATATAATGAGTATTTAAATATTGAGCAAGCAATCTCATTGGCTGCAGGATCAGCAGAGGCTAGTCAGCTTGTGCCATGTAGTAATGATGTGATTGTTTTTATCATATATAATAAGATAAAAGCGGGATCATATACCTCTGCTCATGGGTATTGAACCCCCAACATCTCACCATTGAAAACAAAGGAACAACAAAAGTTGACATCAAGTTCAAAAGTGGGAAAACTCTTGTTAAATATCTTTAATTTATTTTTGCAAGCTTGACTAAACTTGTCAAGTATAACATATCAAATAAAATTGATGGAAAAATAGTAGTGTTTTTGTACTATTTATTGAAAGTCACATAGTTTAATTCCGAAGGAGACTGTAACCTTGATATCAGAGGGAGAGAGCTGTTTTGGTTTAAATATGTCACTGTCTCTGTTTAGCTATACAATTAAAGTCTGCATGAACCGGAAGTTGCAAACGACTTTTCTCCAGTGTTGTGACGTATTTCCAAGTGAAACGGAATATTGAATAGAGGGCAGAGTTTTACTTTAGCGCTCCTTCTCTCCATCTCTCACTCATAGCAGACTAACCGTTGCAGAGCATTTTCAGATTTTGATTAAATATAACGAAGCCAAACTATTTTTTTTTTTTTGTGGATTGACTTGCATGGATGAATTGTTCACCACAATTTGAGCTAACAAAATAAATAAGGTCAATTTTGATTTCATGTGTACTTTAATTATTAATATTAATAATAATAATAATAATAATAATAATAATACTATTTTGGTAACACTTCATCAGACAGAATGTTTAAGATCTTAAAGACATTTACTGTAAAAACCTATCTGTCACTCTCACCCATTTTTGCCCTTTTCATTTTGTTCTCAGTGTTCCCTCTGCAATTTCCAGGTAATGTATGAGCTTTATGCCAGACTGCATTAGTGTCATAGCAAAGTGCTATTTACCCAGGACACACCAGACGCCCCGGAGCACATGGAGGCAGTGGACCTTGTTCAGAACAAGTGTGATGCCATGTCAGAATGGGAGAACAGTTCTCGCCTGAGTGCAGCACTACTGTGAAAGGCTCTAGGTGTTCTAGTGCTTATGCAATATTTGTGTCAACATTCATTATGTTAAAAATAAAAGTTCAGAAGATATCAAAAGTGCAAATAATGAAACAAAAAGACAGTTTTCATGATTTTGTTTCTTATAGCACCCTTTTTGAAACACATAAACCATCTGAACACTGAACAACCATCACAAAACAAAAAAACAGTCATGGATCATACAGGTAACCACACACAGTATTTTTTCCAACCAATGGTTGCCAAATTTTTGGACGGGGTTATTTTAATATATATATATATATATATATATATATATATATATATATATATATATATATATATATATATATATATATATATATATATTTTGTCTTGTGGACTATATGTAAACATCCTTTATGTAAAATACCTTACTCAGGACAGTACTAAATACAAAATAACATGCATTTTGTATGATCTCTCTTATTTTGTTAAAATTATTCACAGATTCTGCAAGTGGTTCCCATACTTTTTCATGCATCTGTATATATATTTGTGCGGAAAGCCAAAGCTTTTGAAAGCAATTATAAGAGATAGATACCCCTGGAATCTAAAGCTAAAGCTTTACGTCTGGAACTGTTTGCTGTTTGGTTAAGTTATTTCGGTAACACTTTAGTATAGGGAGCATAATTGTCACGATCACGTCAGTTCCTGTCACTTCCCGGACTCCAATTCCCATCATCCTCCCAGCCAGTCACATGCTCACACTCCACACCAATCACCTGTCACCACATACAGCCTTGCACATCACTTGGACTATAAAGGACTCATGCACACACCCACCTCATCGCAAAGTCTTGTTAACATATGTTGCAATTCCGAGCATTTATACCCTGTCTGCCTGTCTGTTTCCGATCCTGTCTGGTTACCCGTTTATGATTCTCTGCTGCATACCTTTGGACTGTGTATTGTTTCCTGGACTGTGAATGATATCTGACTGCCTCGATCTACTGCCTGTACCCTGACCACGATTCTGTCTGTTCCCTGCTGTTCCTGTTTGCTCCTGTTTGACCATGCCTGTACGACCACGCTCACCTTTCAATAAAGCTTTGCATTTGGATCCCTGCCTGAGTCCCGTCGCTTCGTTACAATAATATAAACTATTAACTATGACTTTTCCCTCTATAAACCCCTAATTTACTGATTATTAATAGTTCGTAAAGTAGTTGTTAAGTTTAGGTATTGGGTAGGATTGAGAATGTAGAATAAGGTCATGCAGAATAAGGCATTAATATATGCTTCATAAGCACTAATAAATAGTGAATATTCTAGTAATATGCATGCTAATAAGCAACTAGTTAAAAGACCCTAAAATAAAGTTATCGTTATTTCAAATCTAATAGGTTATGTGACTGATTTTATTTTAGTCATTATGCGTTGGCTTGCATTACATTTTGTTGGTTTTGTGGCCAGTTGTCATCATATCCTGCTGAAATGACACTGATTGTGTGATGATTCTTTTTTTTTTTTTGCAATGATAATTTGCATTTTATTACTTTTTGTTTAATTTTGGTGATAACTCTCACACTCTCTCTGATGTTTGCTTGTGGCATTTCTTGTCAAAGGTAACATGCAGTAGTATAGAAGAGGACACAGTAAGCTAGGCTGAGTTTGACTTTTTCCCCAATGAGGGCCAAGGTTCGAGAGTCACAGTTTGCTACTGAAAAAAAAACAAAAAGAAAACAGCATGAAAAAAAAAAAAAAAAAAATGAAAATTATAAACTCTAACCTTCCTTGAAAATGCTGGATGTCCATTGCAAAATTGATTTTGCCTATCTCTAACATAAATGGCATAATGTAAAAGTCTTATAAAGGTGCAACAGAGGTGAAATTCTGGTAAGGCTACACATAAATTACAGATCCAGGGGGACATGAAATGTGGATGTGTCGGACCGGTCTGATTTCAGGAGGATGTTTTGGTGATGGATAATGCATTGAGGCAGGCTGATGTAAGGGCCAACACATCTCCTGTTCAGACCTCACACAGTCCTGAGCACCTGGAGGGAGAGCAGGGTCCTGACTCGCCTCATGCATTTGGTCTAGAAGCAGCCTTCACAGTTTCACTAGAATCTTTCACAGTTTATGTTTGAAAGTAACTGAAAGTCACTTAAAAGTTACTGACCAAGCCTACCTTAAAGGTGCAGTGATTTCTGAGAAACACTGTTGATATTTGAAATCATCCAGCCCCCAACTAACTGACTGATTGATTGATTGATTTACAGTACTCAAAAATCAGTTCACTATTCCAATTCATCATGAGGTCTAAGGTTGGAAGCTTTCTTGTTCTGCTGTCATCTTTTCTACACTGGTCTCTTTGTGGTTTGGTCATTTTGAAGCTTTCAGGCAGATAATGACAAAAGTGTTGAAAAAAAAAATCAATAAATCTCATGTATTTTGTAAGACCCTTTGCTGCACAATGTGTCTTAACATAATAAAGGTCAGCAGTCCAGCACAATGCCTCAGATTGTTAGCCATGAATTTTCAGAAACATCTCTCTGGTAACTGGCTTTCCTCCAGAACTAAGATTTTGTGATGGAGATCAAGTGGAGACCCAACACAGTACCAAAATTGTTTATTGTACAAAATTGAGTTTTAATGGTTTAATGCTCTTGACAGCCAGTAATTTACAACACAAAACACACTGTGATCAGCACAAACGAGGTGAGTGAACACGTATCTACCGTAATCAAATTTTCTTTTTTACTTTTATGCATGGTTTTTGAAGTGAAGGGTATGTCCAGGTTGATATCTGTCTGATTAAAAATATGAAAAATGAATTTATGTCAAATAAACCTGTTGAACAGACCATAAGTCAGTCTATTGTGCTATATATTGATTATATGGCTAATCACATTTATAATTTGCATTAATAGGGTTGTCCCGATCACGTTTTTTTTGAGCCCCTGATCCAAGTAATTGAATATTGAGTATCTGCCGATACCAAGATTAGAGAGCAGACGGCTCTGTATGCTTTTGAATCATTCAGGGTTGGGTGTAGGCTATCGTTATTGTGATTGACATGGCCAATTAAATGTTTAGAATCGGTTTCAGGGGCGGGATTTCCACTGAACTGGTTTGGGGGAAAATAATCACGGCAAAATACTAAATAATGCTAAATCATGCTAACATTAATATGCTAATAACCTGTTAAAACATGCTAGCAACATGCTAATTCATGTTGTGTTATCAACATACTGAATAATTCTAACTTGGTAAAACATGCTAATTCATGCTAATGACATGTTAAACATGTTAAATCGTGTTCACAACATGCTAATTCATGCTAGCAAACATGCTAAAAATGCTAGCAACATGTTAAGTCATGCTTGCAAAATGTTAATTCATAGTAGCAGCATGCTAAAACACGCTAGCAACATATTAAATCGTGTTAATTCATGTCAGTTCATGCTAAAACATAATAGCAAAATGTTAATTTATGTTTACAACATGCTAAAACATGTTTGCATCCTGCTAAGTAATACCAAATCATGCTCGTAACATGATAAAACATGTTAGCAACATGCTAATTAATGCTAAATCATGCTAAAATATGCTAGTAATGCTAGAAACATGTTTGTGTTCCTTTGCTTTCCTAAACTCCACTTTCAACAATTAAATTCATACTTTAAGCTTGTCAAAGTTATTGTATTATCTGATATTAATGATTCATGTACAGTCAGATGTTCTTTGTCTGTGTGTGTCAGTAAATCAAACCCTTGACTAAACGTTAACTTGCGTTGTTTCTCTTAGTAGGATTAAAATAATATGTTATTTAAACGGTGATTCAATTATATAAAGAAAACAATCAAAGAAAGCTCCCTTTGCAATCATTGGAGCAGCGCGCACTGAAGCTGTCAATCAAACAGCGCGAGTTTATCAGTGACTAACACGCGCAAAACTCCCGTTTAATTCAACAAATCTCTTAAGTTATATCGTGTTTGCACTGTTAGTTATGATGAAAGCATTCTTTAGTGTACAGAAATTAAGTTGCAATGACGAGATCACTGCTTTCATGCGCTCAACATGTCTGTGATTGACTACACAGTGTTCATCTCTGCAACCTTTCATGCGACGATCTAAATATAATGTCATAGATTCTAAATGTAATGCAACACTTTTCACAATTAGTTTAACCTTGAGACTTACTTTTACTTTTACTTTTAATAGTAAAAATGCGCTAAAAGAGAGAGTAATACTTGGCTATTTCAAATGGAAAGATGTTAGCCAATCACAGTAGTGGGTCGTTTACACTGAAGTCTCACAGCAGACAAGCCCCTTAAAAAAAGAGCGTTCAAACCAGAGGGCTGAAATCAGGGTAGGAAAAATGCCTTTTATTTATAAATTATGATAATTTTGTGTGTAAAAAGCATACTAACATTATCAGTGCACCCCAGGAAACATTATAAAACAATAAAACAATGCAGTTCATGACCCCTTTGAAATGTTTCTTAAGAGTTGACTGAGAATCGTTGATCAGTGAATTTGTTTACTTACATGTAGCAGTTGCAATCAACATGATGTTTTTCTCTCATTCCTTTCATGCATTTTTCCAGATTTTTATTTTAAGCAAAATGTTGAAGACCATTAATTTCTTCATTTTATTTCAATGAAACATATCTATTTGAGACAAAGACACTTCATTACTTCTGGAATGAAGGCTGTGATTCAGATTACTACTATTCACATAATAACAAAATAGTCACAAATATATTTTAATAAAAACCCATACAGACAGTCTCAGTCTTATTTTTTATTTATTTACTTATTGTTCATACAATGAAAAACAATTTAATTCAATGCCTTTTTCGGACCCCACTGGGACACCACCACCCCCCCAGGACAAACATTGTCAAAACGAACACAAGTGCTTGGTTGAGTTTAAGTCCTACCATTTGAATTTGGTGTGTCAATGAGGATGTCAGAACGTGAATTGATTGATGGCGGTCAGTCAACGCTGTCAATCGAGACCAAAGTCCTAAGATGTATTGTATGGTGTGACATAAAAAGACTCTCGATGTTGCACAGTCTGCATCGGCCTTTACCTGTGATCTCACTGAGGTCATATCATACAATCTGACAAGCAACAATCATAAAGGCCAGGAAAATTCTCATATTGTACACCTGCTTTAGTGAGACAATCACTTCAAACAGCATTGGGATTGTGGTCACATCCAGACGTTTTGAAGGTGAAGTATATAACTCCTGTGCACTTCAAGGTCCAGTGAGCGGAAACACATTCCAGCTGCCACTCAGTATAAGACGAGGCTATGCCGTTTGATTGATAGCTGTCCATTTACCACATAACAACCTGAATTGTGCAATCCATCCTCTCATCTGGCAGTACAGGCAAACAGATCAGCGTACATCAACACACTCAATCTCTCTCCTCTCTTAGATTTCAGCAGTGGCACCTGTAGCTGAGATGTCTAATTAAAGGACCTTCATTGTGTTTTTCCCACAGAACATATTACACAGCTTGAATTGAGACTTGGACCATTAGTTTTGCAAAGGTCAGAACCTAATGTCCATTTGACATTTCTTTAGGGACATTTCATCGCAAATGTCTTACTCTTAAAGGGATACTGTAGTTCACCTGGAAATTAAAATACACTCACCCTCATGTCATTCCAAATCTTTTTCACAGAAGACATCAAAGCAATGAAACAGAACAAATTTCACAAAAGTAAAAAGGGTAACACTTTACAATATTAGTTAACTACATTAGTTAACATGAACTAACAATGAACGGACATGTCAACATTCACTAAAACACTAAATACTTTCTATATTGATTTGTGAATACTTTGGCATTTTGACTTCCTCTCCTGCGTTGCTGTCTGTCAGGTCAGAGATGTGCTGTTTTTCCCTGATTCTGATTTGAGAGTGAGATGCTGTCTAAAGAAGGCTGATGCACTCGTATTTTATTCTGTACTGCTGGTGTTGTTGATTAACAACAAGGTCATGAAAGACAGACGAGGCCTTATCTTTGTTGTTGTGTGTGTTCTTGTCTAACTCTTTTCACAGACCTCATTGATTCATCCTGCCAAGCTCAGGCCTACTGAAAACAATCATGGAAAAATAAATACATAAAGCAAATATCATCAAGACAAAGGAACAGACGTGTGGGTGGTTTACTGCTGTGAGTCACTAACTGAGAGCATTTTACTCCATCATGCACTGACCTTATGAGTTTCATCCATTGATCTCATTATTGCAGAACGTAATGAAGTGTGGCACTTTCCACAAATAGGGCACAAAAAGGACCTGAAACTATTTTTTTTTTCAACAAATGATAAACTGGTTTGCTTTTATTATATTCTATAATAAAGCAATACGGAAGTGGTGGCCAAGTAACACCGACTACCACAGCAAGCCTACCAACCATTAGCCATGTCCATAGCAGATTACAAGCCCGAGCCCACCACAAAGCCAGAGTCAACGCCTGAGCCCAACTTTGTCCCGGAGCCCGAGCCTAGCTGGAAGTCTGGAAGTCTGAGGACATGGAGTGGAGCCTCGCCATACTCCTGCCATTGAGGGTGAGCTGTGCCAGGACCCCATACCACTAACTGAGGAATTGGAAAGGATTATTCTCCAAAGACTCTCGTTGCCACTGGTCCTGCCCAGCTCCAAGACTTCTTTTTCGCCACTGGTCCCACCCAGCTCCAAGTCTCCTGTGTCACCGCTAGTTCTGCCCAGATTCAAGTCTCCTTCAACGCCGCTGGTCCCGCCCAGATTCAAGTCTCCTTCTTCACTGCTGGTCCAGCCCAGCTCCAAGTCTTCTTCTTTGCTGCTGGTCCTGCCCAGATTCAAGTCTCCTTCGTCGTCACTGGTCCTACACAGCTCCAAGTCTCCTTCGTCGCTGCTGGTCCTGCCCAGCTCCAAGTCTCCTTCTTTGCCGCTGGTCCTGCCCAGCTCCAAGTCTCCTTTGTCACCGCTGGTTCTGCCCAGATTCAAGTCTCCTTCGTCGCTGCTGGTCCTACACAGCTCCAAGTCTCTTTCGTCGCCGCTGGTCCTGCCCAGATTCAAGTCTCCTTCGTTGCTGCTGGTCCTGCCCAGCTCCAAGTCTCCTTCTTTGCCGCTGGTCCTGCCCAGCTCCAAGTCTCCTTTGTCACCGCTGGTTCTGCCCAGATTCAAGTCTCCTTCGTCGCTGCTGGTCCCGCCCAAATTCAAGTCTCCTTCTTCACTGCTGGTCCAGCCCAGCTCCAAGTCTTCTTCATTGCTGCTGGTCCTGCCCAGATTCAAGTCTCCTTCGTCGCCGCTGGTCCTGCCCAGCTCCAAGTCTCCTTCGTCGCTGCTGGTCCTGCCCAGCTCCAAGTCTCCTTTGTCACCGCTGGTTCTGCCAGATTCAAGTCTTCTTCATCACCGCTGGTCCCGCCCAGATTCAAGTCTCCTTCTTCACTGCTGGTCCTGCCCAGCTCCAAGTCTCCTTCGTCGCTGCTGGTCCTGCCCAGATTCAAGTTTCCTTCGTCGCTGCTGGTCCTGCCCAGATTCAAGTTTCCTTCGTCACTGCTGGTCCTGCCAGCTCCATGTCTCCTTTGTCACCACTGGTCCTGCCCAGCTCCAAGACTTCTTTGTCACTGATGGTCTCACCCAGCCACTTCAGTCCCTCGGCTCCTCTACGGTGACTCCGCTCTGCTCTCATCTCTGGCCTTCTGATCTCCAGCTCTGCCTTGGTGCGTGGATCCCCTGGCTCCACTTTGGGCAGCTGAGCCCATTACTCCAACCCAGTCCATCGACCGGCTGGATCCTCGCTCCCTCGGCTCCACCTGGGCCTGTTGTCCTTATGACTCCACCAGACAACCTTGTCCCTCCACCCCTTCCCACTTGCTCCGCCTCAGTCCTCTGGAACCCTGGCTCCACCTTGACCACTCCTCACCTTGGCCTTGAGGTCATGGCATCGCCTGGTCCCTTCGCCTGGTTCTCCAGCTCTCCTGGCTCCATCGTTGTCGGCCAGGTTCGTGGTTTCATCCTAACCCTCCATCAGTTCTGCTGTGCTCTGAGTCTTCATCTGGTTCCTCCCTCCATCATCTCCTCACTGGACCCCCCCCCCTTCTGTTCATTGTTCGGTGTCATCTATGTTTTACATAGTTGTATTTCTACATTTATGACTCCTGCATGTTCCGAGTACTATTGCCAATAAAATGTTTGCTTATTTCTCCTTTGCTGTGCGATTACAACAGCCATGTTACAACTACACTGCAAATCACTAAGTAGGCAGTAGTGAGTTTGGCACCACATGTTGGTTTGTAATTATTTACAAACATTTCACATCAAATAAAACATTATGTTGATCATTTTGTTCATTGATAACAAGGCTGAATGGCTGAATTATTTTAAAATGTAAACCTAGTTTTGTGTTACAATAAAAATATATATAAACATTTTAAAATGTATTCATTTGATTTTATCAACAAATGTTGATGTTGTGTGATTTTAGTGAATACATTCAAAAACTTGAAAAAATTTGATTTTTTTTTAAACTACATAGTTACATTCATTTTATTTTAAATAATAATTTATCTAACATTTCTGATAATTCTACTCAAAATATGGGATTTGTGCATCAAATCCCTTAAAAAATGAATACACCAAAATGTATTTGTGGAAATTGATCAAAATCCTCCTTGTCACTCTCCACTCTTCCCTTGTGTCGAATACTTATTATTTAGTTTTCTTGCTGGAACAGAAAACCTTGAGTCTTGATTGGGCGAGGGAGTGGCCCAATGAGAGAGTGCCTCTTGTGAGCCAGAGCACATAAGATTTGAAACAAATCGATTCTCATTATTTATGGACTTTTCTCACCATGTAAACCAGTCAGGCTTGAATAAACCAACCACGCGATCCGTCTTGCACAGACCATTTCATCACATGCGCACACACACACTATTCACCTTCAAGCTTAACTCCTGACAAGTAAGAAATGAGATAGTGGACGAGGTCCAAGAGACAGGTCACCCTGGACCTGCAATGTGTGAGAAAGGAAGCCGGCAGCCTAAAACCAATTTACACGCTCTTGCATTCCCAATTCATTTCACAATTATTCACTTCAGACTACATCTGCACCTGAGGCAGATGGTCACAGTGAGCTGGTTTTTCCTGTAAGCTCACCTGAGGGATGCAGTGTTGGTGTTGACCATGAAGTATTCACTTTAATTTACTAATTTATATAATCATTCACATGTCACTGTTAAAATCTAATCAACAGGGGTTTTTTTTTGTTTTTTTTTCAGGAATAATTCTGCACACACCAATATCCACATAATTTATAAAAATGTGTATATGCTCAATTAAGGCGGATACATTTTTTTATCCGATAATAAGACATGCACATAAACTATGATCCACTGAATAAATCTATGCACATCAAAAAACTTTGTCTCAACAGTGGATGTGACTGGATAACGGGATTAACCAGTGGACCAATTTCATTGCACAGCATCTCAAATATTGGTTTGATTGTTCTGAAATGCCTGAGCCAAAGTCTGGGAATAGTATAGGGAACACATACAAACTATTAACTACAACTTTTCCATCATTAAACTCCTAATTTACTGCTTATTAATAGTTAGTAAGGTAGTTGTTAAGTTTAGGTATTGGGTAGGATTAAGAATGTAGAATAAGGTCATGCAGAATAAGGCATTAATATGTGCTTATTAAGTACTAATAAATAGCCAATATCCTAGTAATATGCATGCTAATAAGCAACTAGTTAAAAGACCCTAAAATAAAGTGTTACCATTTGGTTTAATTCCCTGCCAGAAGCGTCTTACATGATTGCGTTCCCAAACAACAGGCTTCCGAATGCAAGATAACATGACCGAGTTCATTGCATTTCTTGCTTTAAGATGCAAGTTATGATGCAGGAAAAAAGCTAAAGTGGCTTCAGTTTTTATTACAGCTATCTTGTGCCAATTTCCCAGGAAGTGACGATTTTGTTCTCTTGAACGCATGGGATGGAAACAGTGTTTTATTCGCAAATGTTTTTTGCAATATTCCAATTGTGTGCATACGTTAATTCGCAACTTTGGATGGAATCATAGCTACTGTTGCAGTACCTCTCTTCCGAGTCTTTCAGTAGCTTTTGGTTTATGTAGCCCCACCAACTTTCAAAAAGTACAGTGTGCTCTGATTGGTCAGCTGGACCAGTGTGATGCGATTGGCCAACCACTTCGAGCATGTTTCAGAAATGTCACGGCCCTTACCATAACCACGAAATTCAACACACTACTAACACAACTCAACCAGGCCTCTTCCTTGTTTTTGCATATTCCTTAGGCTGGAATTATTTAAATAAGGAATAGTGTGATGTGTACATTCGCAGGATAAAACTTAAGACTACGATTGAGGTGTTTCAGAGAGTTCAGAAACAGTGACACTGATATAGAGAATAACTCCTGCTGGAGTGCTTTGTAACTATGCAAAACTGGTCAAACAGCGACATTATACACTAAAGGAAATGTAAAAAATAATAGGTCCTCTTTAATGTTTAATAAGGAAATACATCAATACCAAAGGGTTCAAAGTTTGGCTTTTTGGCAAGAGTACATGGCAGCTGAGTAACTGTAAATGAGATGAATGGGAATGCTAACAGATTGCTTTCACAAAGTGTTATAGACTTAACTGATCAATACAGCGAAGAAAATTGCACTCTTTAAGCGATGCCAAAGGGTCTTTAAGCAAAAGTTTCCTTATGCTTGTTAATCTCATTAGTGTCATCTCATTTTCTTGTGATGTTTTGTTCCAAGCTGTGACAGCACTCACATCACCAAAGTTTTCTAATTAGGTGAGAAATTCTGAACACAACAGAGATACAACCAGAGTGAAAGAGAAAAGCACATGAATTCAATAAATGAGACAACATCCATTAATAGGTTAGAATGTGTAGAACTATAAATGGTTGTCTTTGTCATATGTGAAATGTATGCGATGATAGTTATTTCAAACCTGTGCCAGATCAAACTACACTGCTTATTGTGTGACTTTTGAATAGGTTTATTGATTAAGCAACAAAAAGGGGCTTTTGAAAATTCCCAGTTTTTTCAGAACAAAAGGATAATTTGAGGTAATAGATTGTGGTATTGATTTTAGACTTACAGGAGCATTGCCTTTGTGAGGCTTAAGACTTGTAGAATTTTAAGGCAAACCACTATCATCTTCAATCTTTAAGAAAAAAAACAAAAAAAAAAACACGAGTCTGTAAGTGGGGAAAAAAATAGCTTACTGTGATTAAAATGTCAAAATGCATGAAACCTACTAATTTCTGCATGTAAAATATATATGTTTTAACATATTTTTAGGGTGAAATGTGATATTTTTTTTCATATGTTTTTATAAAATTAACCCGCATGCAGCCCACATACAGTATACAGTAGGTTCTTTTTGCCCTCTTACAGATCTCTAATTAATCACAGGTCAGGAGAAAAGGACCACAGCTGCCACAGGTTTCCCCCTGTGTTTGTTTGCACTATAAATAAACCGGTTATGCCTGACTAATCTCTTTAATGAAAGTGTAAATGGTTTTAGAGCAGCAGAACCGCCGGGTCACAAGGATTAACATGCCACTTTTCCACAGCCTTGATGTTTAATTATAGAAAAGTTGTTATTTCCCTTCCCTATTATCACTGTCTGTTCACTGTGGATAGTGAGCGTTTGTGAAATATCAAATGAAGAACAAAGTGAAGACCTGCTGAGAGAGGTCATGGCAGTGTAAAGGGGGGAAAGGTCATGGCAGTTGATCACACTGATGGGGAAAGTTACTTTTAGAAGTAATGCATTACTATATTGCATTGCTCCACCAAAAAAGTAACTAATTGCATTACTTAGTTACTTGTTTATGAAAAGTAATGCATGACATTACTTTTGCGTTATCTTTTCTCATCTGGGTTTGTTTCTTTTTTATTTTTTTATTTTTTTTGTTAAAAAAAAAAAAAAAAAAAAAGTCAAATGTAAAGGCCCTTTCACACCATAATTGAAACGAATAAGCTTTAGGCAGAAGGAAAAGCAAATCCACACCTGTACAGTAAAGGGCGCAGCTCAGACAAGAAAGTTCAGCACTCTTCAACAATAAAAACAAAAACTGTAAACTTTTATCCCGGTACTTCTGTGATAATTTGAATATTTGTAATGCAGAAACAAATAATGAAATAATGATAACTGCATTCTCTGGCTCAGCGGCATCGCCAACACAGATTTTAATGTTCCGGTATGATTTTTGTCAAAGGTTTAATAGACAGGTGAATCATTATGATTTAGAAAAGAGATTGTGTGGGTGTTTGAATTGAGATCACAATATTTTTATGATTAATCATGCAGCTCTAAGTGGCAAAAAGTTCAAGGCACATGTGTAAGCTGAGCATTTACAGAGTACACGTGGTTAGAAAAATCTGGCTGCCTGCATTAGTCAGCTAAAAACACACTGAACAGCAGAAAAAAGTGCATTTGTGCAGCCTTGATTGACCCGAAGAAACTGTAATTGATCCCTCTCTAAAACGGAGACACCAGACAAGAACTATAAGGGGAGGCATGCGGAAATTTAATGCGCAAGTCAAAACATCACATACATCACGTTGAGTCTCAGGCATACGGCTGTACCTATACCTATAGATTCCTGAGCAGCATGACGGCTGCAGAATTAAATATTGATTTACAAAGGCAAAGAGTGTTGACTTGATCGTGTATTTTGCTCAAGAACAAAACAAGCCTCGCATTCCAAACTCCCTGAGGACAAGTAACAACAGGAAACTTTGAATGTCCCTTAATAAGCATCTGTTTCTCTCACAAAAGTTGATGACTAAAATATGGAAGAAGAAGTCTGTTTGCAACTTACTTTACTTACACTGGAATTGACCAAAGCATTCAAAAGCCCTCCTGCTAGCCTTTGATTCACAAACCCTCCACCTCTGCAGCCCCGAAAAAAACACAGTTCACCTCAGTATATAAAGGTGCCTGGAAGTAATGATTAGACCACTTATGTCCCATGTGCTTTGATAATTAGAGGCAAAGTGCTTTTTAAATGTTTAAGAGGTTGTTTAGAATCAGGTGCAATTGTATTTTACTAGTTGCCTCTCATCATGGTAGCCAAGTGTATAGATTCATATACAGAGGTGGGTAGTAACGAAGTACATTTACTTCGTTACATTTACTTGAGTAGTTTTTTGGAAAATTTGTACTTTTTAGAGTAGATTAAAATGTGGGTACTTTTACTTTAACTTGAGTAAATTTGTAATGAAAAATCTGTACTTTTACTTCGCTACAATGGGCAACGTTCATCTCGTTACTTTATTTTAATTCAATACTGTAAATGTTAAGAAATGCGTAGTTTATTCCATGCGCGCTGTCTCTTTTTTCATGAACGATGCCCCATTCACAAATGATTCACTCTTTTGAGTCGATTCTGTTCAAAGACTTGATCAAACAAGTTGGTAAAGCTGTCTAAATTGATTCGCGAATCAGTTTGAATGATTTGTTCAGTTCCTGCACGCGCTGAATCGTTTGAAGCGGTTTCTCACTCGGAGCGGATGAAGTGGCAGTGGACCTACAGTCAATTAAAAGCAAATCTGCAAATGCATACAGTTGTTTGCCAGCGATGAAGATCTTTATTAGTTGAGCTGCGTATGCTGTCTGTGAACAATTCCACAGGTAGGCCTATCGATTTCATTTAATTTTACTTCATGATACAGCCGAGCCAATAGCCGACATTTTACAACCAAACAGATTATTACGTCACTATAACAAAAGTATGTAGTATTTCTTTACCGTTTTTATGGGCATATATCTTAATTTATACATTAATTTATACATATACTATTGCGCAATGGCGGCGCCATTTGCGTTGACACAGTTAAGCAGTTTACACGCGCCTGCTGAAATATACATTTGATTACATTTTGGAGAACAGACCGAAGAAGATCCGTCAATGTGTATTTGATCATTGTTTGTGTCAAGTTCAGATATGAGCGCGAGCACATGTAAAGAGTTTTCTCTCTTCTTTAAAATGTAACGTTAGCTTCATACGTCATTAATATAGTAACGATACATTCGGGTTACAGATGCTAGAAATAATGCTTGTCTCTTCTATGTTTGTTTGTTGCAAAGATATCTAATTAGCATTAAATAATAACAATTGTGTGTGTGTGTGTGTGTGTGTGTATAAAAGTAACTATAACGAGCTACTAAAAATATATATATATATATTATATACTTTTACTTTATATATATATATATATATATATATATATATATATAATAGTTAATGCATGGTTAATGCATGTCTGAAAGAGCCACATAAACACACAGACTCTTGCTAATTTTTATACAGTCAAAGACCAACTGTTGATCAATCATTAGGTCCTTTTCCCCTCTGTTGTCTGTAGAAAAAAGCTGTATTGATTAAGACACTTTTGTAAATTTCAGCTTGCACTGATGGGGGAAAAAAAATACTTTGGTAGGCCTTTCGAAGCTCCTCTAAATAATTTGGTTGTCTTCATTATTGCTGCTTATTGTGTACCGTTAGGGACTAGAAATCAATCCGGAGCTGTAGAGGCCTGCTTATTATCAGTCAATACTCTGCTTTATAGCACCACTTTCTTAGCTTGATCTCAATGAAGGTAATTTAATAGCTGCACAGCACAAGGGAGAGAGAATGAAACCCATTCTTGAAAAGGAAATAAAATTGAACATGTTAGATGTTTGACCCTGAAGAGGAACCACCACGGTGGTTAGCATGACCCAGATAGCCCCTACTGGTAGGTGTCGTAACTACACTATAAAACTGAACAGTGAAATGAAATGAGTTCATTTCACTCAAATATTACTGAAAGCAATTAGAAATAAAATTATGTGAACTCAAAAGCTGATTATATTAAGCTGAACTTAAACAATGAGTTGCAGCAGATTTCTAGCTCCTAGCATGCTTTGCATAAGACTGTATAAGAAGTGTTGTTTTGTGTTTCTGCACAAGAAAAATATTGGGAGATATATGTTATTAAGTGCGAATGAATGATTCTCTCTTTGCTAGTTATATTAGCAATTGTAAGTGTGCTATTGCTAACTCGCAGTCAAAGCCCAAAGTATACTTCGGCTGTCTATGACATGTATGCTATTTTTGCATCATCAGGAGGGTCTGCAGATGTTCATGTGAAGCCCAATATGTGTCCGCGCAGACGGTGCATGTACAACAGCGCATGTGCAAGTGACTTGAGCGCTTGAAAACAAAGCCCGCTAGATAGTGTGCACACCCCAAACAAGCCTTTCCACGCTCACGGTCAAAGGAGTATACTTTCAAAGACGGAGCGGAACATGGAAAATTAAGCCTTGTTTTCACCGAAATTACCCGGAACAATTTGTCCCAGGAACTTTTCCCCCCAGACCTGTTGCTGTTTGCGATTCTGTTGCGGTACCATGAAGAACAAGTCCGGTGATGTAGGATTTCGTCCTCCACATAGAAGCGTAAAGCCTGAACCTCGTTGTCCATCGGTTGCATTTTTCAAACAACTCCAACTCTTACAGGCACAGCAAAAGACTTTTAAAAATGGTGGTTGAAATAAAATGCTGCGTTGAGTCAACCAATTAAAATGCTTGTGTGAACTCAACCAATCAGCATGTTCAGTGCCCCAAGTCACACCTCCGAAAGTTCCTGAACTTTGGAAAAGTACTACCTCGTGAGCAGGGACTTTCTGATGGGGAATGTTTACCCGGAGCTTTTTTTAGACCCTGGTTCATGTTGTCGAGACAAATCGAGTACCACCCCAAAGTCCCTAGTTCCTGGGGAAAGTTCCTGCTGTGGAAATTATACAGTGCTCAGCATCCCTTTGAAAAGTAACATTTTAAACAATATCTTAAAGAACATAAAAACAATTTCCAAAATGTTGACAAGACTAAGTTTTATATAACATCTGTTTAACTTATAACATGAAAGTAAGGTTAATAATATAACTTAGAGAACAAAATTTTCAGTTTTACTCAAATTAGGGTGATGCAAAAATGAGTACACCCCACTGAAAGTCTCTGGAGCAAAGCTAAATTTTAGACTACAAATGTCTAATTTAACAAGAACTCAACCACAGGTGAGTCTAATTATTCATTACACAGGTGTCCAGCAGACATTTGACTATTAAAGGTGTGTTAAAACCCCTTCCCATTTCATGCTGTCAGCAATGGCACCAAATGGAAGAGAAATGTCACAAGACATGAGAACGAAAATAATTTCTTTAGACCAGAAAGGTGAAGGCTACAAGAAGATCAGCAAAGCTTTACTTATCAGTCAGAATACTGTAGCAAAAGTGGTACAAAAATTTTAAAAAGATGGAACTGCAACCATCTCACAGAGACGTCCAAGGTCGTCCATGGAAGTTTACACCTCGACAGGAGCGTCTTTCTGATGAGAAGGGTTGAAGAAAATTGGTATGCAAGTTCACTGCAGTTATCTATTTCCCGTGACACAAGTATGCCGTGCACTGCAGAGGAATGGCATGCATGGGTGCCATCCACAATAGAAGCCTCTCCTAAAGCCCAGGCATGAAAAAAGCCCGCCTAGAGTTTTCCAGGGCCCATGCTGACAAACGATGAAGACTACTGGGACTCTATACTCTGGAAGTGATGAGACCAAGATAAATGTTTTGTGGAACTGATGGCTTCAAAACTGTATGGTGTCACAAAGGTGAGGAATACAAAGAAAAATGCATGGTGCCTACAGTGACACATGGTGGTGTCAGTGTCCTTATGTGGCGGCTGCATGAGTGCTGCTGGTGTCTGGAGCTGCATTTCATTGATGGCATCATGAATTCACAGATGTACTGCTCTATACTGAAAGAGAAGATGCTTACCATCACTCCATGCCCTTGGTCGTCGATGCACTTTTCCAACATGACAATGATCCTAAACACACATCTAAGGCCACTGTTGGATTTCTGAAGAAGAACAGGGTGAAAGTGATTCAGTGGCTCCTGATCTGAACCCAATCGAACACCTATGGGGAATTCTGAAGAGACAAGTTGAGCATCACTCTCCATCCAGCATCCAGTCTCTAAAAGAGCTCATTCTTGAACTTGTTTATTCCATGCCTAGAAGACTCGGTGCTGTCATTAAAAATCATGGAGGCCATACAAAATACTAGATGTAGTAGTTTTTGTTGTGGGGTGCTCATTTTTGCATCACCCTAATTTGAGTAAAACTGGAAAAATGTGTAATCTAAGTTAAACAGATGTTATATTAAACTTGGAAATTGTTTTTGTGTTCATTGAGATATTGTTTAAAGGTCCCGTTTTTCGTGGTTTTTTGAAGCTTTGATTGTGTTTATAGTGTGCAATATAACATGTGTTCATGTTTCGCGTGTAAAAAACACAGTATTTTTCACATAATTTACTTATCTGTATACCGATGTTTCCACTGTCATAAAAACGGGCTGATGACTTCCTTGTTCTATGAAGTCCCTCCTTCAGAAATACGTAACGAGTTCTGATTGTGCCAGCGGTTCCTGTGTTGTGATTTGACAGCAGCTTAGCGCATCTTGCCCGGAAAGGTCACGCCTCTTACCATAACGTGGAGATGCACGCGCTCAGTGTTATTGTAAACATGTCTTTAATTTTACCCTATCAATTTGAGCCGGAATCAGACCCGGTGATTGGACTGCGGGATGAAAATAACAGCGTTTCGACGACATGGCGACAAACACACTCTACAAACGCAACTCTTGTGTATTCCTGTGGGCGGAGGTTAGTCAAAAAACTGTTTTAGTGACGTCATTAAAGAAGGAAGTAGAGGGATGTAGTCCAAACTGGCCGTTCGATGTAGGCAACTTCTGTTAAATAAAATATCTCGCTTGGCATTGAACTTTGAGCTTTAAAATTGTACAGATTTTATTTATACTCTAACAACAACATTACACACTAACTAAAGTTTGAAACATTTGATCACGAAGAACGGGACCTTTAAAATACTTACTTTTCAAAGGGGGTGTACTCATTTACTTATGCAGAGCACTGTACCTGGGCAAGGACAGATTAACGCACGGGCCTAGTGAGGGCCCAGACAGGCAGCAGCAGGGCCCTGTCAACACTGAACGAGAGAATTGGGGTGCCACACACTATTCCGATGTGCTACATCTCCCATGTTATCATTGTCATGTGACCGTTTCATAAATCCTCTCCCATGGCCTCACGGGACAGTAAAGTATCCATCAAATGCGCACTTCAGAATCTCACTGGAAGTAGTAGGTCATCCGGGTACCTTTCGCATATTTTATGAATACTATGAATTTGGATGTACTACTTAGCTCACATACTGTTTTTCAACTACTATATTCTATGGAACTAATTCAGAAGCAGCTTTAATCTTCATGTAACTAATTACCTAAATTTTTTGCCAACTTGTTAGGGTTTACAGTATATACCTGCAATAGTAGGGCTTTTTTTTCCCCATTTACAGCCATTCAAATGTATAGATAATATTTCATTATATATATATATATATATATATATATATATATATATATATATATATATATAGTAGGATATTTGTTTTACCAGTAATGTTAGTCAGGTACTATATAGAGTTCGTTCTGTGGCACCACATTGCACCAACTTTTTTTAGGTATTTGTTGTACCTAAAATATAGATGTAGTATGACCACTTTTACAGAGCCATGAGTTTTGATGTAGGCAGCAGGTTTCAAATTGTGTTTCATGCAAGACTGCAAAGGTTTTTTCAAACTGTTCTTTTGCATTATACCCAAAGCAGCAAGTGATGGTGGAGAAAAAAAAACATACACGTTACTTTTGCTGACCCAGAATCATCGCTTCTTTCATCTCTCCAGCCCTGAGGTTTCAGTGCGGCAAAACTCTGGAAGAAAAGTTGACATTTGGGTCAGATCCAATGACTCGCACTTCTCTTCTATCTCTACCTTTCCCAAATCTCATTTCACTTCTACCCACCCCCTACACCGGAGGTTTCTGTCATGATCTTACTCACTGGGTACGCTGTTACCTGCGCAAACTGCATAAACACATCAGAAAATGGCTGGGGGGAAAAAAAAGAAAGAAAAAAGTACATTTTAGCGATTTCACGGTGATCACTTATCCAAACCTATGAAAATGCATGAGTGCTTAAATTACACTTTACATAAAAATACCTCCATTAGTAATCAGTCATGTTCCCATTTATCCCAACTGCCTCCTAAAACAGAGATGTTCATTGTATAGTATTTTAACATGTCTGTTCTTTTCCATTATTTAATGGAGCTCATCTTTTCCAATCAACATAAATTAGGTGAGAAATTTCACCAATGATTATTATTAACTATGATTATTTACTGCTTTGATAATTTGAATTATATTTATTTGCAGCATGATGCCTAATTGGCCTTTATGGGATCATGTGGCATTTATGACAGAAATGAAACCGTATTTTATTTTGGCTCTTATAGGGATAGTTGACCCAGAAATTAAGATTCGATCAATTACTCCTCACTCATGTCGGTCTTTAATGACAAAAGCAAAAGATGTGGAAATTGCTTATAGGCCAATTATTTTGTTATGCTAACTACGCACAATTATATGGTTAGTTGCATTTTGCTATTTGCATTCATGTTTTCAGCTATTATCAGAACAGAACTGTGATTCATTTATGGGACACGACGAGTTGTAGACCGCTGGACTAAACAATATCTTCTAAATGTAATGGCCTTCATCTCTTGTCTCTTCTCCTCATCATGAAATTATGCTTAACGTCCTGCCTCATTATGCTCAAAAAGCGAAGCTACATGAAAATAATAAACACTTCTCTCATTACGCTCTTATGAAATACAAAGCTGCATAACAAAGGCAATCCTTTCTTTCCTCCACTAGACTGATCAGTTTCTTTCATTATTAAATCATTCAGCTCTACATTTCTCCAATCAGCATTCTTTATTCATATGACAAAGTTCATAGGAAACTGTTCAAAATAATCGTGTGATGTATTCTTCAATCTGTGAAGTACTTCATTGTAACAACAATTTCAAACCACGGATTAAAAATGTTTTATGCATAATGCTTTGCCCAAAAACTAGGTGAAATGATTTTCTTCTAAACTGCAGCAGTGGAAAATGGCCTTGACTTTGGCCTGCACTTTTCAAAGTTTTGGTGTAAAAATTAGGTGTTTAAAGGGGACCTATTATGCAAAATTCACTTTTATAAGGTGTTTGAACAGTGATGTTTGTCTGCAGTGTGTGAGAACAACCAGCTTATAATGGTAAAAATCCACTCACTCACTCATTTTTTTTTTTTTTTTTTTTGTAATTCCCATAAATCAAAAGCAGTCTTTTCAAACGAGCATGCAACATTACGAGCATATCAGAATTATGGTAAACAAGAGTTATGTGAACGTCCTTTCTGACATTTTTGGTGCATGAGATTGTCCTGTTTTATTGTTGCCGGTATGTTGGAGCATCAGTTCTTGAAACTCCGCCCTCTTCTGGAAAGGGGGCCGGGAGCAACAGCTCATTTGCATTTAAAGGGACACACTCAGAAACGGCTTTTGCTCACACCCAAGAAGTGGCAATTTTGACATGCTATAATAAATGATCTGTGGGGTATTTTGAGCTAAAACTTCACATAAACAATCTGAGGACACCAGAGACTTATTTTACATCTTGTAAAAAGGGTCATAATAGGTCCTCTATAAAAGTGATGTTTCTCTATTTCAGTATTTATTTTGAAACTGAAGGGCATTTGTTGTGTTGCATGTAGTGTGACAAAAGGGAGCATCCAAAGTCTCACTGATTACATGAACTAAAATAGACATCAACTGCACATTTCATTGGATGAGCATTTCAATCTATTCTGTGTTTCTCATTTGCTTGGCGTGGATGGATGGTTGAAGGCGTCTAACAACTTTAAGGTTGCCAACTATCAAAACAAAGCCTAATCCAAATAATTTCGACACTGAATAAACTTAAAAGTCAGCTGGTGAACATTATTACAGACTCGTACAAATCAGTATTATCTTTACCAGAGATTTTACCAGAGAGCTGATTGTCGTTTTTGCTCATACAAGCAGTGGCTGATGCACAGATGTAATTGCAGGCAGCTGTAGTGTTGCCCTAACAGCCCTGTGTAATTATACCAAAATTACAAATCACTTTAACAAGAGGATTTCTGCACTCAGCAAAATGGATTGCTTTGCAACAGTGAGTCACATGTGTCATTTTTCAAATGCAGTAAGCACATATTACATAAGAATTTGCAGTGAATAAAATGTGTGATTATTTTAGGATAAAATTGAAATTCGTATGTCAGGAGCAATACATATTGATTTGGTCATTATTTACCTTACTGTAAATAAAAGATGCTGTCAATATGAAATGACATTCACAAACCATTTCACATCTGTAATCTGACACATTTCCATATGAAACAGGATTGTGAAATGTGGCCATCGCATGCCTGAATGAAGTCAGCTGGTTGGAGAGAGGATTTAAACAGGATGACATCATAATAAAAATGTGATATATCACCAGAAAAGGAAAGTTGTTTTAAGAGGTGGAGCTATCAGTGTTCTATTAGTACTGTGAATATTCATATTATCGCCTTGCTTTTCTTTTTAATAGCAGTGTGTAAGCAGATTATAAGTTGCAAACTGTGACAGTAAAGAACTCCATCTGCTTCTCTTTGGTTTCAGACATGACTCCATCTTTTAATGCTCTTCTGCATTAAATCCGACACCACACGTTTTATTAAAACGTATGACTAATGCCATTTAAGCATTATTTAATAAAACCATACCTAGGATAGAAAATCTGTGCATGTTCTGTGAACACAGTTAAATCTGATTGTATATCTGTGGCAAATATCAAATTTTATCCCTGTGATACATCAATTTCAATATAGAAGCTGATGTAATCTTAGATTAACATTTTGTACTGCACCCCGGAACATGCTATAGCGAACATAAACATTTTATTCCTCGAGCGGGGATGTGTTCAACAGACAATACATCATATTTACATTCTTTAGCAGATGCTTATAAAAGCGACAATCGCAGAAATCAATGTTTGTTGCAAAAAAAAAAAAACAGAATAAGACACAAAAAAATGCAACAACACTAAGATAAACTTTAAACAAATGGTTTTAATTGGGTTGCTAGAGTATCCTGTATGGTTTCACAGGCATTGGAAAATGATTGTTAGGGTGTTCATTGTGTTTTCCACAACCCGATCTAGCGGTAATTTGTACGTATTTTACGAGGTGGCTAATACGAATTCGTAAGTTTTTTGCTAAACTATATGTATTTTACGAGTTGCCAAATTTGTATGAATGACCTACCCCTAACCTCGCCCCTAAATCTACCCGTCACTAGGGGTTTAGACAAATCGTATGAATTCGTATGAGTGAGGTTGTACGAATTCGTATGAATTAGCCACCTCGTAAAATACGTACAAATTGGTCACAAGATAGCATTGGTTTTCTAAGACACTGTTTACCTGTCCAAAGAGCCGATACATTATATCTCCTAATGTAAGTCTGTGAGACTTTTTTGGACTATCAACCAAACAGGAAAAAACTATAAATCCAATAGTTTTAAAAAGTAATAGCACAACCGTAATAGCAAGGACCGCTAATGAATTTCTCTTATTGTTGCTACTAAAACATGTGGGAGATACTGGGGCTATTCTCCTTTTTTTGCCATGCTATTCTCCTTTTTTTGCCATGCTATACAGTACATCAACTTAATATGTGTATCCTTTGAAAGTCAACAAACTATAACATTGGATCAGTTCCACCTCAGACAAAGAGCAGTGCTGCAATCCATGAATAGAAACTCAGTTCACAGTCTTTTAACAGTGTTTTGTACTTGCATACAGTGGCCAAAGATCGATTCTCAATGGTGTTTTAATCCCAAAGGATCTGTGATTGGTTTAAATGGGAATACAACAACTGGAGTAGAATAATCAAGGCTGTCTGAGGACCCATAACGACTCCTTTGGGTTGGTTGTTATTGGAGACAAATTCCATGTGCGTTAAGATCCAGTCCATACTGTTCGTATCTTATTGATCGATGAGGAGCAGCCTCAATCATGTGACTGTTTTCTCACAGATGCTATCATGAGATCCATGTGAACCCAGTTAATGATGGGTGAAATATAGATATGCCTGTTATAATACAGGTGTTTCTTACCCATAAGTATTGAACATGCACAGTATGCAGAGACACATGAGTGCCTGGGGTGTAAGGCTTAATGTTGTGAAGTGCTAGGTAATTTACACAAGTGTGAGCCAGGAATTATTCTGAATTGAATTCTAGTAAGTGCTTGTAGTCAGTGAAGAGAACAGAGAAGAGGTATAATGTGAAAATTTCCATTCATTAAAAACAAGCTGTGTAGTGAAGGGATATATGTATGATGCTAGTCTGCCTAGAAGGATGTTGTAAAATTACTGCCGTTTGGATAAGTTTGTTGTGGAAGAGCCGTCATTTCCTTATATTATGGAGCATGCATTGATGGCATCTTGAGATTGTCCTAATGTGGTTCATAAAAAAGTGTGGCGGCGCAGACTATGTGATGTTTAACCAAGAGAAATATAAATTTGGTGAAGGTAGTCATGGCTGGGACAAAGAGGGCTGTCATCCAGAAAAACAATGGTTTCCAGCCCTACTTATGGAGAATGCAATATGTTGATGTCAGCTCTATCGGTTTAACCATTTTCAGGTCTTGGAGACTCTATTAACAAGCTGATGTGTTAAATTAGGTGTATTTGAATAAGGAGCCATCCCAAAATGTGTACTGTTCCTCTGACTTCCAGGGTTGGGAGCCACTGTAGAAGGTGTTGACATGTAGACATCCTAAAATTGCAGTTATATAAGAAGCCTTTGTGACGAATGACTGCTTAAATCAATTGGTCGTAGAAGTAGCATGGGTTCCTGCATTCATCCCAGAGGTGCAGGGTCAGTGAGCGTTTTTTTCAGCAGATTTTGTTTTATAGGTAGGAAGTAAACATGGATAGTGCTCACCTGTAAATATTCATCTATGCAGTTTGAAGTTCAAAAGTGTGTGATTGGCAAAGCTTGAAGTTTGATGGAAAAGCTCCACTAGACATAGATGTACAGATGGTAGAGAAGATGCAAAAGATATCCCTTGGGCAAGGTTTGAGGATGCTGTTTATATCTTAGTATCTGAAAACATCCCACAGAAAGAGTCGGTAGAGGGGAGGAAAAACATGATACTGTAGGGACCGAAGGTTTTTCCTGATGTGAATGTGGATTAGTAGTGGGGAAGGAAAGTAGTCAATGGGACTGAACGTGGAATGTGGTTAAATGCAGAACTAGGATAGATGTTTTGAAGATAAGATTAGTTTGCTTTCCTTGTGTGTTCCAGGAGTTGTAGTGAGGTGATTGATATGATATGTGAATAGATTTAGAGTACTGGTCTGAATATTAAAGAAAGTTGGAAGCGGCTGTCTGTATATTGCCGGAGAAGAGCCATACTATGAAGCTCAATGGAGTTTAAGGCGAGATCAAAGAGATGGGGCTGAGATAAATAATTTCCAAGATGGTGTGATAAGCAGACCTATAGTTTAGCTTGGCCTGAGAATTGAACATCAGAGAGAAAGTGTAGACTGAATATTGAGTGACAGGAATCACTATAGTCTCAGCATGCTTCAGTGGTAGTCAGTGGGGGGAAGTCGTGGCCTAACGGTTAGAGTTGTAACCTGAAGGTTGATGGTTCAATTCTCAATACAGACAGGCAAATTTAGGCATTTGGATTGAATGAACAATGCTCTCTTCCACCTTCAATACCCATGACTAAGTTGCACCTAATCCCCAATCACTCCCTGGGTGCCACAGCCAACTGGCTGCCCACTGCTCCGGGTGGGTGTGCACTAACTTGGATGGTTTAAATGTAGAGGAGATTCTTCATAACAAGCAAGGCTTCCTTGTTCCTTGTTGAGGAAAAGATTCACAAGAAAAACCATCCTGGTTGATCAGCTTCACAACAGAAGTTTGCTGATTATGAAGTATTAAAAATGGGGGAATAAAAAAATTGTTGGGAAAATAGCAAGAACTGAAAGCTACACTGGTGTCCTTCTGGTGTAAATAATTTCTGTGAAAGTTGAGGAGTGCAGAGAGGAGTTTGTTCCAGTTAAGGGCTGGGTTCTGTGTGTGATGGTGCATTCCCTGAGGCCCTGGGTCTTCAGACTTCTCGCGTTGTCTTTGTTTCCCTCAGTGCCATAGACCATCCAGGGAAGTGGTAGCATGAAATCCTGGCTCATCAATTGTGATGCATTATTCCACTGGAGTGTGGGCATGACAGGTCAGTGTAGCTTGGCGGCATTCCTGGCCACTCCCTTGCTGGATCTGCAAAGACTTTTTTGTGAATGCATGAGGAGGAAACCAATCTCCTGAGGAGATGCTTCTTTGCCATTTAACAGCAGTGGTGATGAGACACTAATAATCCAAGATGCACCTCATCACACAATGCCTGCCCCGTTGTTACATTGTCTCACATCTTTTATGCTGGCTTAAGTCAATATCTTGTATCACACTTCTTTTGTGCCCATTCAATTAAGCAGCCTGTGTCCCACCTATTTCATGCCTGGTTCAGTATGCATGCTTATACTAATAAGGACCCTGTACCCCACCTCTGTCTTGCCCAGTCAAATAAAAACCCTCCTCCCCACTAGGAATGGCTCGATACCACAATTTTGGCTTCGGTACGGTACCACAATCTAATACCGTAGCATCGATATTAAATTGTTAACATATAGGGTCTATATTTTGGCACTGCTATTGCACATAATTTTACTCATTCTTGCTTGTTAATTACCTCCAATGTTTATAGGCAAATTAATCAACACAGATTATCACATCAAATCAGTAATTTGAGAACTTTTTTGTGAGATTTCTGCATCTCCATGTTCTCCCTCTCAAAATGAGCAAATTGATTCTGGACTCCAAAAGACATCATGCCTGTGCTATGAGCGAGCTGCGATACAACACATTTGCCTGCGTTTCGGGACAGCTGACGGAAATCACTTGCCCATTTCTTTTTATACCTTGCCAAGTTTGAACATACAAGTGATTTTATATCATTCAGACAGTAGTATTTGGGAGCTCTTTGAGAGATGGTTTTCAAAATGTCCATCTAAGTGAGTATTCACATAAACACATTCGGTTTTGTCTTAGTAGGCTATATCGGATGTGTGACTGCAGTCTAATGCATGCTGCTGTCTGTCACTAAATAACTTTTTTAACTTTAATTGTAAGGATATATCTGTTTAATGTATTAACAAGGAAGACTATCCAGAGTTATTTTACATTTGTTTACATTATTCAATTTCTGTAATACTTCTGTACCTGAATACTACTGTTAGTCCTACCTATACTTAAAGGATTGGTTCACTTTCAAATAACATTTTCCTGATAATTTACTCACCCCCATGTCATCCAAGATGTTCATGTCTTTCTTTCTTCAGTCGAAAAGAAATTAAGGGTTTTGATGCAAACATTCCAGGATTATTCTCCTTATAGTGGACTTCAATGGGCACCAAACGGTTAAAGGTCAAAATTACACTTTCAGTGCAGCTTCAAAGGGCTTTAAAAGATACCAAAAAGTTTACGCTGTATGTCCTATGCCTTCTCTATTCAACTTACAGAACGAACGCGGCGGCATTTCCGTTTTTTTTTTTCCCCGTAAGTAGAATAGGGAAGGCGTAGGACATACAGCGTAACCTTTTCGAAGAATACGGAAAGCAGAAGCACGTGCAAGGCGATCATTTGTGTTTATAAAGCATATACAGTTTTTTTTTTTTTTTTTTTTTTCGAAAATACCGATCTTTTCAATAGATAAGACTCTTATTCCTCATCTGGTATAGTTTAAAGCTCTTTGAAGCTGCACTGAAACTGTAATTTTGACCTTCAACCGTTTGGTGCCCATTGAAGTCCACTATATGGAGAATAATCCTGGAATGTTTTCATCAAAAACCTTAGTTTCTTTTTGACTGAAGAAAGAAAGACATGAACATCTTGGATGACATGGGGGTGAGTAAATTATCAGGAAAATTTTATTTGAAAGTGAACTAATCCTTTAAGTGCAAATATTATGAGATCTAAACATCATTGGTTCAAATGCACACTTGCGCTTTTACATTATTTAAACGATATGATCTTGTTTATCAGTGTCAAAAGAAAATAAATGCCTAAATTAAATCATTTGAAAGATGCATTCACCTGTCGATCTCTTAATGTCTTGTACAAGACAGGACGGCCAAGTGACAGATGCTTGGCAAGGTTTGATGATTCTTCATCAGTTTTATAAGCAAAGTAAATCCAAATATCCAAGTTTTGGGTGTGTTGAGTGAGATTCAACTGCTTTGTCCATTTTGTTCCTCTATGTTGTCACATTTGCTGGTTTCACGTCAGTTTGGGTAGCACACTGCCACCTAGTGGTCAACCTCATAACAGCAGCATAAGTACCGAAATGAGCAAAATCATGATATTGTACCGTTTGAAATAAATATATGGTATTTTCCCAGTACCGGTATACCACGAAACCTTATTCCCCATCCTATGCCCGGTCAAGTAGGAACCCGTGTCATACCTCTCTCATGACCACTCCAGTTGAGATCCTGGCTGAAGTGATGGGAAATCGCTGGTGTGAAAGGTGTCAGTTGCTTTGTGGCACCTGTTTGACAATGTTTATTCATGCTGAGCAACTGGAAATCAACCAGAGATAAGAAGAAAAAACACTAAATTGGATATTATATTTACCGTAATGTACACTATACTTGAGAAAGAGAACTGGAGCTGTATTACAGAATTCCTGACTTATTATTTGAAATTGTTCTATTTCATAAGTGAAATTACCATGGTTAGATAGGATTGGATTCTAAGTTGGGATGTTTCTGTAATACAGACCCTGACTCTTTTATTGGCCTAAATTCTGTCTTAGAGATATCAATATTGAAACATTGTGCCCTAGATTTCACCTTCCCCCAAGGTACTGGTGATGTCTAAAATCCAATTATTCCATAATACTTTAAACTTTGAAATGCTGAAATATTTCACACTCAAGAAATTGAGTCCACTTTAAAGAATGAATATCTTTAAAGCAATGGACAAAGAACTGCAGCCGCAGAATAATCAGCAAGCTGTATGGTTTTTCATTTTTTAAAGTAGTTAATCTTCCACGTGAAGCTATACTGCTTGAAGTGGCATGACTATCCCAGCTCATCAAGCCTGGGGGAAACCAGGCATTCATATAGACATCTCCTTATGCTCATAATCTGTCTTTCCATAAAGCAACTGTTTATTCACACTGACACAACATCTCAATGTGCGCTCTGCCAAACTCTGACACAAAGTACAGATGTTTGCCTGTGTCTAGCGTATCCACCAGCTTCTCTCTCTTTCACATACTCTCAATAAACAACTTTCAGTGCCCCTGATATTTTGGCTTTCTTTGGTACATACTTGTTCTCTGGCTCCTCCATTATGCGTCTCTATCACAGAGTGAACACAGAGCATTTTCTTACAACTCTCACAAAAGCACCACTCAGCTCCTGAGAATAGTTTCAGCACAGTATTGTTTGAGGGAAAACATGTTCAGGGGAAATGAAAGGCAGTTTAAAGACTGCTAGGCATCTGTGATAGATGATAACTGGAAAAAGTTAGAATATATCAGAGTGAACTTACAGTTATGGGCCATTAGAGGAGCCATTTTTTGAGTTCACAAGAACTACATCATCGACCTTAATATGAAAAATGACTCTCTCTCATCCAGAGCCTGCCTTTTCAACAATATGAAATGGATCTAAATGTAAGACTACAATGCATTTAAATATGAGATGCTGTACTCAGGAATGGGACTTCAATCAACATGTAAAACAACCAAACACATTTAGACCCGGACTCTAGTACATCAAGGCAGATGCTGCTAACCACAAAATCTCAATTTTGTGTGTCATTTTGTTTTGAAATGTGTATAACCTCAGTTCAAAATACAACAAAAGTACACATTGCACTTGTAGAATTTGCTTTTTTTTTATTATTATTAAAATTTAAGACATTTTAAGTAAGTAATCCATATGAATCAAGCTGTTTAATCTAAGTATTCCAAAGCAAAATAATAATAATAATAATAATAATAATAATAATAATAAAAGGATAAAATCTTCTAATTTTACTATATTGCTGTCATCATGACCAACAGAAATAGAACAGCAATTACAAAAATACACAACAAAAAATGAAAATATGAATGTATAATAGTACATCAATGATACTAAAATAACACTTGTAGAGACACAATCACTTTATATGGTGAAACAATTTAATATAGGCTTTTATTGACATAAAAACATTGAGCAATATAGTACATAGAGTACATCAAAGCTTGATCCTGTGTGCTTCACATGCAAGAAAAAAAAAAACAAAAAAAACAAAAAAACATTTCAAGCATCAAGCAAGCATGTTTGAGTTTTTGTTTAAACAATGTTTATATGTGAATAAAAGCCTAATTATGTATGTTCTTCATATTAAGGAAGATGAACAATCTGTGGTGATGAATTAAACTGATTACCCACAATGTACCTAAAGGAGATATTACCTCTACTCCTTACATTTAGTTTTTGTATACTGAAACCGAATTAAAACCAAACAATAGTTTTAAAAAGTTAACTTTTAATCTTTAGCATATAAGTCTATTTGTGGTTCATAAAATAAAATTAAAATGTAATTTAAACAAAAATAAAGAAATAGTGACTGTAACCTTAATAAAAACCCTGTTTAAAGGGGACCTATTATGCCCCAAGATGTAAGTCTCTGGTGTCTCCAGAATGTGTCTGTGAAGTTTCATCTTAAAATACCCCACAGATTATTTATTATAGCTTGCTCACACCCATTTGGGTGTGAGCAAAAACACGTTGTTTTTGTGTGTGTCCCTTTAAATGCAAATGAGCTGCTGCTCCCCGCCCCTTTCCAGAAGAGGGCGGAGCTTTAACAGCTCAACAACAACAAAGCTGGAGAATCTCACGCAGCCAAAATGACGAAAGTGTTCAGCCTTACATTGTTCAAACCGGAGTCGACACTGATGGTGAGACTCAGGAAGAAGTTACAACATTTAGAATGAAACTGGACGTTTCTGAATGGTTAGTGGATAAATTTATGTAGTTGCTGTGGAGTTGATTCAACTCATCCACTAGCATGTGCCGTCATGTTCATCTTTTGTGTTGAATTGACCCTCGTTTGTGAAGCAGTCTGGCGTAAAATGACGGCATGTCAACAACACTCTACTACAACAACTCTTCCTCTTCTCTAAAGCAGCCCAACATGGCCCCGCCCCCTTTGTTGTGTGTTCTCGGGGGCGGGGTTTATGTAAATTTTATGGTTAGTGATGTCACTAACCCAGGAAGAAGCTCGTTTTAGTCCCTACCAGCCGTTTGTTGTAGTCCTTTAAAAGCGATTTCTGTAAAAGAAAATATCTCCCTTTGCGTCGTAACTTTGCAGATGTTGTTTATCCTCAAACAGCAACATTCAACACTAACTAAAGTTAAAAAAGTGAAATCAAAATCAACCACCCCTTTAATGTGCCTAAGGAATTGCAATCCTCTCTGACTGAACAGTAGAGAATTTAATGTGCGCTTGCTGAGACATAACCAGGAACAGACTAGTACATTTGTTATTACCTGCTATATACTTAACAGGTGAAATTCAGTTCAAACCGCAGGCAGTAAAAGAAACATTAGACAGCGCAGAGTGTCTATAAATGCAATAAAACCTCTGCAAAGCTTCTATCACACCACATTACTGCATAGACTCCAGGAAAAGCACTGTACGGTCAATTAGGAACATTCTGAAGTAGAATTGTGGTTTTAAAAGAGAGATTTCCAGTGTGAAATAACCAGAACAATGCCATGGACATAATAATTCATGGTTTTTAAAATGTGACCATGAGAATGTCCGTTAGAAGGCCTAGCTGAGCTCTGTTCTGTGGGTAGATGTGCTTGCATATATATTTAGAGTCTATCATCGTCATCCATGTCCTGACGTTAATTCTTGTATGACTCAAACACTGTCAAGCACTTATAAGAGATGTCCTTATCAGAGGATTTATTTGCCAAGAAGAGAGCTTCAATGTCACAGATGTATTTCATTAAAAAATAATTATTTAAATTCCTCCAAGCACAGTGCCATGTTTGCATTAAATGGAATTATTTTTCTTGTTTAAAGTGCTCTTTCATTTCTCAAATACTTTGTTGATAAATGGTTTAGTTTCAGTTTTGCAAAATAGATATTACTGTTCTTTAAACTGAAATCCAGTGATGTTCATACCACATCAATAACTTACATAACAGAGATGGATTCTTTCATGGGTGCTTAAAGTAATATTTCAACTCAAAATTGTTTACCCTCATGCCCTTCCAAACTGGTATGACTTTCTTCTGGGAACACAAAAGATATTTACTCCACTGACTTTCACTGAATAATAATAATAAATTCAAAATATTTTCTGTGATTAAATTAAGGTGATTAAATAATGATAGATTTTTTTTTTTTTTTTTTTTGGCATACTTTTAGGAGACGAAATTTAAAAGTCAAGTTATTTCAGTAACTAACACAATGGAAGCTTGTTTCCATAAGGGAATTAAAAAAAAAAAAAAAAAAAAAAAAAAATCTGTATTTTTCTCACAATTGCGAATTTGTATCTTGTATCAGGCAATTCTGACCTTTTTCTCAAAATTGTGAGACATAACTCACAATTGTGAGGAAAAAAATCTGTAATTCTGAGTTTATTTCTCACAATTGTATTAAAAAGTCAGAAGACTGAGATGTAAATTCACAACTGTTCAAATTGTGAGACATAAACTTGCAATTTTTACTTTTTTCCCTCGCAATTCTGACCTTTTTTCTCAAAATTAAGAGATATAAACTCGGAATTGTGAGAAAAAAGTCTGAATTGTGAGATATAAACTCGCAATTTTGACTTTTTTTGTCACAAGTATGACATTATATCCTGCAATTCTGACTTTTTTCTCCTAATTGTGAGATATAAACTACCAATTGTGAGTTATAAAGTCTGAATTGACCCTTCGCTGGGAGTTTGATTGACAAGCAATCTAACCAATCATAATGCCGAATCCGCCATTTAGTCCGACAAAGCAGTCAGGAGTTGAACTTGAAAAATGGTGTGTAATGACGTCTTTCTGCATTTGAAACATTCCATCTCATGTCCATTCATGTTTATTTGATGCTATTAATTAACTAGTAGGAAGAGATGGTCGGTTCACAAGCCGCTTGAGCTGAGACGCTACGACACAAAACGTTTTTTATCGTTTGAATTTCTTAAAAAAATTACACAGTTTGAAAGCAGGGACTTTGTTTAATATCATAAGTAACCTGCTCTGTCTTGTCTGTCGACGTGTTGTCAGTGTCCCCTTTGCTCCGTGATTTATTTTTCCCTATATGTGGCTTGACAGCGCCATGGCTTGTCGGACAAAGCAACAGTAACTAAGGCGGGCGGGTCCTTGCGAAAGGTCAATTAGGGTATACAAACTCACAATTGTGAGAAAAAGAGTCAGAATTTTGAGATTAAAAGCCGCAGTTACCTTTTTTTTTATTATGGAAATAAGCTTCCTTTTATAGATGCACATGCAGTTCAGCACAAATGTCTTTTTTACCCATTTTTTTGTAGAAGTGTCTTCTTTGTCCAGACTTATGGGACTTATGGTTTGTTTGCAGAGTAAATGAAGCTGTCTGTCAACGACAATAACGTTGGACCACAAAACTCATAACTAAACTCAATGTGTGCTTCTTTTTCTGCTAGATAAAGTATTGACAGCTCTTATTACCCGTCGACGGGTGCTAATTTTCTTCTGGGCCCTATATGATAAACTACTTGTCATAATTATATCAGAGAGTATGTTTTGTAAAGTGTACAATGAATCAACTATTGTGTTGTTAATTCTTTCTGACTCAGTGCCCTGATAAAATGAAACTTTGTGAGCTAATTTTAAATGCTCACCACAGATAGTCTCGTACTGCATTATTACCCAGAGGAACGATTGCAGTAAGAGCCCTTATGGGAATGTTGTCTGACTTTTGTGAAGACACTTTTCTTAATATGTTTTCTATTTTTTATTCAGCAGAGTCTTTCCATACAGCTCTAATTTCTGTGGGTGGTAAACTGTTGAACTGGGACTTCCGTGACAAGTCTATAATAAGGAGTTAATTCCATCTTTAATGAATTATTAATGCTAATCTACACTGTGATGAAATTGAGTTTTAGTTGAAATATCCATCACAGGCAGCTCAGTTATTATAAAACAGACAACTGGCAAATATTCTAAATCTCTTGTAAAAATAAAAAGTTAATGTTGAATTTCAAATAGTGTAATTCTGCTGTTTCTGTCATCATGACTTCAGATAGCATGTGTTTATTTGCCTTTGTATCTTGGCTCAGCTCTGTCAGTCGTGTTGTTTATGTTAGACATGCCACAAACCACAAATAAATCAGTTCGTATTATGGTAATGTAGGCAACTCCAGACTGCTCCATTTTATTGCATACTGTCTAGATGTCTTTGAACGACTATGTGAACACATAAGACGTGTTGCCTGTAGTAACAGCTGGGGCTGTACTGACTGCAGAACTCGCATATACTTGTTTAAAGGGGCGGTTGATTATGATTTCACTTTTTTAACTTTAGTTAGTGTGTAATGTTGCTGTTTGAGCATAAACAAAATCTGCAAAGTTACGAAACTCAAAGTTCAATGCAAAGGGAGATAATTTCTTTAACAGAAATCACTTTTTAAGGACTACAACAAATGGCTGGTAGAGACTACAACAAGCTTCTTCCTGGTTAGTGACATTACTAACCCTAAAATTTATATAAACCCCACCCCCGAGAATATGCAACAAAGGGGGCGGGGCCATGTTGGGCTGCTTTAGAGAAGAGGAAGAGTTGTTGTAGTAGAGTGTTGTTGTCATGACGTCATTTTACGCCGGACTGCTTCACAAACGAGGGTCAATTCAACACAAAAGATGAACATGACGGCACATGCTAGTGGATGAGTTGAATCAACTCCACAGCAACTACATCAATTTATCCACTAACCATTCAGAAACGTCCAGTTTCATTCTAAAAGTTGTAACTTCTTCCTGAGTCTCTCCATCAGTGTCGACTCCGGTTTGAACATAAAAGGCTGAACAGTTTCTGACATTTTCAGTGAGTCTGCATGAGGTAATCAGAGCTGCTATAACATGAGCTCTTGAAACTCCGCCCTCTTCTTGGGAGCAGCAGCTCATTTGCATTTAAAGGGACACACACAAAAACGGCATGTTTTTGTAACCCTTAAAAAGTGACAATTTTAACATGCTATCATAAATGATCTGTGGGGTATTTTGAGCTAAAACTTCACATACACACCCTGGGGACACCAGAGACTTATATTACATCTTGTAAAAATGGCATTATATGACCCCTTTAACATGTTTTGCAGGTTCTTCAAGTTTGATTTTGAATGGGAAAAAAAAAAAAAAAAAAAAAAAAAAATCTTACTATGGAAACATACAAGGTCAGGGGCAATGACTAGTTAATTTTGCATGTAATTTGCAATGTAATTTACGATGTAATTTTTATGCCATGGCTATGAAAATAATGTTGTGTTCATGGTGTTTATAGCCTATAGACCTTATGTAGCCCCGCCCCTTTTCAGCGCTGCGCTCGTTGTCTTTTGACTTCCGGCTTGTATTTCCACAGCGATCTTGTATTGTATGAATGAACTGCTCATTTTAAAATCTTCCCGGGCTACTGACATTTGTTAAGACATCTGCTTTAAACATAACAATGCTCATGATAACTTTCATTGACTCTACAACAGGTAAATCCACTTCACCAGTTAATTATTCTTATTCTTATTTCCATAGAAATATACAGGGCTACCGCAAAACCGGAAGTTCAAAGACAATTATTCTAAAGATGGCGGCGCGGCTTGTTTCTCTGGAAAATAAGGTCTATAGCTTGTAAAGAAAAAGAAAAAAAAAAATGAAAAAATATACATATTTCATTATTTTATTTTATTTTATTTTAGGCACTTCATTTAATTAAGAGTTGAGAACATTATGATGCATTTCTGTTTTCATAAATAAAAACATTTTTGCTTGTTTTTACCCAGCATTTCAATTAGATAGAAGATCATATTGATTCAAGCTGTTTACATACTGTGAAGTAAAATTATTTTATGCAAAAATCAAACTGTGCCTGAAACTATAATGAATTAATAAGTAGATACAAAGTCCAGTATGCTTATTATTTTCTGAATTAAATTGTAATTATAATAATTATAATACATTTATATTACTTTCAATTAAGATAAACATCATTTGGAAACAAACAACCCCGCAAAGGAGAATAAAGCTCACTATAAATACACAAAGATATTTCTATACATGGTAAGCAAACGGGGTCTTCAGACATTGAAATAAATCAATAAATACATGATTTATGTTTAGAGAATGTGTTTGTACTGAGTGAACTGAATTACGAATTCAGGTTATCAAGACTTCACTAATTTATGAGCTTTGGAAAGAATAATTTAAGTTTTAGTGTAACTTTTAGTGGTCTCTAGCTGATAAAATTGACCTTCAGTTTAAAACCTTCAATTCAAGTTTTTTTAAGGTTATGTAATTTAAATTTAAATTTTATAACTAATAAATAATTGCTCAGGGTAATGTTGGTGGACGCTCCTACCCTCCCATGAATCATGGACTACACCTTATCAAAATTTCTGTCTGTCTAGAGAAATAGTAGTGATTTCCATCAAGGTGTGTTTCTTTTAAGGCTTAATGTGTACTGAAAAGCAGATTTGTCTGGGCATCAAGTGTTTCAAGCTTTTTACATCTACTAAAATATTCCCAGCAAAAGGAAATCAATGCACCATTTTCATCACTGCCTCCAGCCAACCTCTTACCACTGTCTACTTACTATGCAGAGCTTAGTGAGGCAAACTAGACTGATGGCAAAAAGTTTTCCAAAAACACTTCAATTATGTTTTGAGAGGATCGCTGAACGCTGTGGTGTACCTGAGACTTTTGATCATAGCGGGATATCTGTTCAAATGAAAGACAGGAGATGGGAAGCGAGGCGATATCGGAAAGCTTTGCTCTATCATCAAAGTGAACATGTTTATTCCATACATTCATCATCCTGATCGACACCTCGCCTCAGGGAACTGATTAAAATTACCATTAGCAGACTTCAAAAATGCTTTGTTAATTATAGCACAAATGGCAACAGAGATTTCCCGTCATGTATATCCCATCTTTTGACTTCTCAAGAGAGGTCTAAATTGACTGATCTCAACAATAAGAACTTCTGACCCTTACATTGAGTTGGGAATATTGTCTTATCTCTCTTTAGTAATTCAGCATGGTCTGTTATCTTTCATGCATATGGGATGTATGAACATTTTCCCCAGAGGGGATGAGGACAGACATAATGAACAGAGCCCAAGGAACAAGCAGTTAATTATCTATTGCTCAGTCATATATCAGTGCCACTGGAGTGGTGATGCTTTCATCAGCTCAAGGTGAGAGAAGGTACTTTAAAAACTAATCTGAATGTGGATACTAGATTATATAAAATAACAAAAAAGATGAATGAAAAATGGGCTACATAATACAGGCTCTTGTTCTGTTACGTCCTGTTTTATTTCCGTTTTCACCCTGTTTGATCGCTTCCTAGTTAGTTTCCCTGGCTGTTAATTAGTTCTTACACACCTGTTTCTGTTCTACTCATTATCTCCCTGTGTTAGTTTCCTCAGTTTCTTTGTCCAGGATTGTTTGTCAACGTCATTGTTAATGTGATTACGTTATTCTCCTGCTATCTCCTGCATGTTCCCTTTTTGGATTAATCATTAAAGATTGTTTTTGTTCCTATTCCTTCATTGTGCACTTCTATACACCCACCGTGACAGAATACCAGACCTAGAAAGGATTGTGTCATTTTCCGTCCCCCCCCTCTCACCCTTCAAATATGGACCTCCCCACTGTCAAACTGCTCTGCCTGGAGCAGAAGGACCATTCTCTTGAGGACCACACCAGAGATTTTTTGGATTTGGCGAGCCAAACACATTGCTCGTTCTGTGTTTTTTACATCACTGGGGCAAAGGCATGCCTCCCAGAGAATGGTCCTTGAGAGGATTTCGCCTCATTTGTGTAGTGGGTGCTGATAAACAATGGATCTGCGTTCCCCATCGACCCAGCGGAGGACTTTACCAGCCCCACTCCGGATTCAGAGCCCAGCCAGCCATCACCTCACTGCATTGATATGATGCCAGAGACTGAGAGAGCGAGTCTGAAAGAAGGATACTTCAAAAACTAATGAAGCCAGACGAAAATGAACGAGCCAGACATGAGGACTGAGCCCACCATCGCCCCGGAGCCCAAGCCCCAAGAGAGTTTGGCTAGGTGTCTAACACCTGTGTCTTAACCAGATGCGATCCTCTAAGATTTCAGCGACAAACAATTTGTCTGTCCACACCAGATGCGACGTGACTATGAGATGCGATAAAGTCAGTTAAAAATCACAGCCAATCAGAAGAGTGCATGGGCGGGCTCTCTCGGCAACTTCCTAGCACTCATAATGAAACTCATAATTTCATGAATATTAAACCATTTTAACATTATTAAAAATACCTACTGAGTTACTGAAACAATTTTTGTCATAGAATACACTTGTCTGTTCGCAATGAGTTGAATGTTGAATGAACCAGCATGAGTTTGAATGTTCTTGTTTCCTTTCATTTATTTTGAAGATCTGAGGTGAATTGTCTATTGTTGCTTTCAGTAAGACAAACAAAATGATATCCAAACTCACATTAGACACTTTTAACATTAAATAAAGCACATAACCTAAGATTATCTTTGCCATATTTTTTTTGTTGTTCCAGCCACGAAATCGCAGAAAAATAGAAACCATTTCTAAAATAGAATCATTGCTTGTCACGGCAAGTTAGGACAAAATCTCCGATTAACATGGAAAAGATATCTTTTATCGAGTGTCACGGTGTCACGATAAAGACTCGGGTCTTCTGGTCTCCAGCTCCACCCAGTAAAGAGGATCCCCAGCTCCTCCTCCAGACACTGATCCTGTCACCCCACCTTGGCCTGTCAAACTATTGGCTCCACCTTGGCTCCACCTTGGCTCCACCTTGGCTCCTCCCTCCCTCTCTCCCTCTCTCCCTCCCTCTCTCCCTCTCTCCCTCCCTCTCTCCTCCCTCTCTCCCTCCCTCTCTCGCTCCCTCCCTCCCTCCCTCTCTCCCTCCCTCTCTCCCTCCCTCTCTCCCTCCCTCTCTCCCTCCCTCTCTCCCTCCCTCTCTCCCTCCCTCTCTCCCTCTCTCCCTCTCTCCCTCCCTCTCTCATCTCCACCAGAATACCCACATCCTTATTGCTCCACTGGGCTCCCTTGTCCCTCCAGCTCCACCTTGGTCAGACATCACCAGCAGCTCATATAATATAGTTATATCAGTTTGATAATCTCTTCTGGTGATCTTCTAATGATCAGCATTTTCTGATGGTCAATGACCTCCTTTCACTGACCATTTGTTTTTATTAAAATTGACGTAAAAAATAGAGTTTCACGTCATATATTTGAACCCTACTTGAGACTTTACTAAAATCAGTGTCATAGATAAATGGGTTATCGTGACTATATAAATAATGCATGATGTATGCTTTATGAGTGCTTATTAAAATGTTTCCCAAACACTGACAAAACAAAATGCCTGAATCCTGGTAATAAAATGGCAAGTGTTCAAAGAGAGTCAGAAATAGAGAGCCACAGATAGCTGGTACTAATCATAATTACTCAAAGCCTGTCTGAAGAGAGAACATTGCACTTGTCACTTTCTCTGTTATACAGTATGCAGAACAACAGCATATCATTTTCTATTGCCAGTACATTTTAACTCTAAAAAGGATGATAAAGTTTTGACCATTTCCTCTTAAGGAAATGAATGAAACAGCTTTGCTTTTCCCACTCACAACTAGAACATAGTCATGACAGTATGTATATGACTGAAAGACTGATAAAGTATATGTTGTGATTCTTGTGATGATTCAAATTAAAAGACATTTAAAATGTTTTCTAATGAAAACATCAACAAATACAGTTAAAGAGCATATCTATAGCGACTCCTGCATCTTCTAATGAGTTTTACATCACTTAAAATTCATCAGAATTGTATGTAAGTTTTCATAGAAAGCTTAAATTTGACTTTTAAATGTCTAAAACAACAAAATCATGAAGAATATGTTGTAACAGATGGAGTTTTACTGAGAAACTGAGACTTGCTCATCTCATGTGTAACATGATGCAACTGTTTATCACTAATATACATTATTGTCATAATGTAAAAAATTTACTTTAAAGGTCCCGTTTTTCGTGTTTTTTTTTTAAGCTTTGATTGTGTTTATAGTGTGCAATATAACATGTGTTCATGTTTCGCGTGTAAAAAAACACAGTATTTTTCACATAATTTACTTATCTGTATACCGCTGTTTCCACTGTCATAAAAACGGGCTGATGACTTCCTTGTTCAATGAAGTCCCTCCTTCAGAAATACGTAACGAGTTCTGATTGTGCCAGCGGTTCCTGTGTTGTGATTCGACAGCAGTTTAGCGAACCTTGCCCGGAAAGGTCACGCCTCTTACCATAACTTGGAGATGCACGCGCTCAGTGTTATTGTAAACATGTCTTTAATTTTACCCTATCAATTTGAGCCGGAATCAGACCCGGTGATTGGACTGCGGGATGAAAATAACAGCGTTTCGATGACATGGCGACAAACACGCTCTACAAACGCAACTCTTGTGTATTCCTGTGGGCGGAGGTTAGTCAAAAAACTGTTTTAGTGACGTCATTAAAGAAGGAAGTAGAGGGATGTAGTCCAAACTGGCCGTTCGATGTAGGCGACTTCTGTTAAATAAAATATCTCGCTTGGCATTGAACTTTGAGCTTTAAAATTTTACCGATTTTATTTATACTCTAACAACAACATTACACACTAACTAAAGTTTGAAACATGAGATCACGAAGAACGGGACCTTTAATAAAAATATTATTCTATTCAAGAAATCTCCACTTACACTTACAAGCACCAAACATTCCAGTTGTATTCCTATTTAAATTCTGAAGGTTTTTTACAGCTGCAACATTTTTATTCCTAAAAATTGTGATTTTTTTTTTTTTTTCTGGCTCTGTCTGACAGCATTTTCTATATTATGGAGTGATAAAAAGAGAAACTCAAAACCCCCTCTGTAATTTTTTTTACCTCTAGTGTGTCAAGAAGATGGCTTTATCCATTGATCTTTTATCCTGGACATTGTTAACCAAGCCATCAGAGAAGTGGACCGGGACCCAACCCAAAAGATCATCCTTTTTCTGAGTAAATTTGAACAGAAGGACAAAAACCCACTAGACATTGCAACACTGATGAACAGAAGAGGAGTACAGTCTATGACGTGCCCCCCTGTGTGCACTATTTCACAGAAGGACCCCAGAACAGACATTATATGGTCATGGTGCGGGATCCATGAGGTAGTGGGCCACAGAGGAAATTAATACACCGGAGGCCACTGATTTTCAAACTAACCTTGACCACCACCCTATGACTCTCAAACAACAGCTACGGGCAAGGGCATAGATTTGGTTACAACTTTGAGGGGGTTGAATGTCGGTATGGTTGTATTGTATTGGGGGGGTTGTAACTGATGGATTTGAATATCCCCACAAACTACGCCCCTGGCTACGGGACATCTTCAAAGGTGCAGTCCAATATTCAGACATCACACATGTCCAGCTGTATGCAACAACACCTCGCTACTAACAAACACCCAGTCAGCAGGGTCATAACAACCTGCGGCGTACACAACCCAAACCACGCCTGCAGGATCCTGTAGAAACGCAACGGCATACATTGACCACATGGAGGACCTAACGAGGAAGACCGTCTGTAGGACGATAGCAAGAATAGAGGCAGTCTTTCTGTTAGAAGAGCACATCCCAATCACGTTGACACCGAGGGACTTTTACTACATGCCAGCCATCCACAAACTACTGGAACAGATCCCCATAGTCCTGCCCTTCAAGAAAAATCCCAAGTGTTGGGCCTTAGCCATGTGGTACATTTTGGGCTTTCTTTTTTCCGGCAATAGTCTTCTGGGATGAAGCCAGAAACCCAAAGATGAAATGGAACAAAAAGAGCTACATCGAACTGTACAACACCACTGTAAAACCTTCTGCTGCAGCTGAGGCGGCTGCATTAACAGGTGATGTGTGCTCGGATATTGAGAAAAGGGACTTGTCCTATTCAAGAAACCTCAGTAGATACCAGGAAAATGGGATGCCTTGGATGGAGGAATCTATCAAATGCCCGCCAAGTAGCCTGGATAGAGACCAGAAAATCCTGACACTCACCAAAAAAACAGCATATGCTGGTAAGGTAGGTTTTGAAGCTAGTATGCTGGTTTGAGCTGGTTTATGGACCATCATGGACTAGCATAGGACCAGCTTAGGACCAGCATAGAACCAGCTTTGGACTAGCTCTGGACCAGCATAGGACCAGCATAGGACCAGCTCTGGACCAGCATAGGACCTGCTTGGGACCAGCATAGGACCAGCACTTGACCAGCATAAACCAGCATAAACCAGCATAAACCAGCTCAAACCAGAATACCAGCTTCAAAACCTACCTTACCAGCATATGCTGTTTTTTTTCAGCAGGGTGGTTGCATCAGATTAATACAAAAACTAGATTTTGGTTCATACTCTTATCATTATATCTTATAATGGCTTATATCTTATAAACGGTAGAAAAAATGTCATTAAAATCAGTGTCAATTTCAAACGAGCCATCCCCTGACGTCATTGGCGGCCGCTCGGATTTTGGAGCTAGGGCCACTCAAAGTCGAGGGTCCCACATAATAGCGCTGCGCGAGGCTCGCGACAAATGTGGTCAGATTCACGTTCACGCGAAAGTGACAAAATGCTTTACGGTAATTCAAAAACAATGTATATATTATGACTTTATAAGACAATTTCGAAAATCACCCACCTCCATCGAGATTTCTTGTACTGTATTTGCAAAACTACTGCGCTGGTGAGCGTTGTAGTCGTTGTAGTTCAGAGCTGCGCTTGGAGTATTTACGACAGTGTGATTCACTGAAGGAACCTGTAGAGGGAGCTTCGCAAATCTTACTGAGTTCCGCTTTAAGGGTCCATGTACTTCTTCAGTTATATCTTGGCCAAAACTCGACAAAAACTCATCAGATTTTTATGTATACAGTAGAACTCTTCAGATTGTTATCTGGGACAAAGTAGAACTAGGCTACACGGTTCAAAAAAGTCAGTGCTGCCATCCAACAAAAAAAAAATATATATATATATTTAAATTTTCACTTTTTATATTTGGACTATATAATACACAATTTAAAAATTATTATAAAGTAAAAAAAAAAAAAAACACACAGTTAAAGATAGTATATAATTAAATTAAAGTTCACTTTAAATGAAGCTTGAGTTCAACTAAGATTATTTATTAACTTTGTGTATGTTTTTACATAAGACATAAATTGACAGTCTTTACTGTGACTGTGCATTCCAATTATAATTTTCATAGTAGGGACACGATTATTATAACAAATATACTTTGTTGTTGTTTATTGTGGTGTTTTTGTTCTGTGAAGAAGGCACGTGGCCTGTTGCACAAAGCCGGTTTCAGATTCTATCCAGATAAATTCAGGATTAGTTTGAGTAAACTCTGGTTTTTCGGGCTTATGAATGTGGATTGATTTTTAGCGGATTTCATTGCTCCAGAGCAGGTTTTATTCTGGGTTAGAGATTGCAAACCAAAACTCGACCAATCAGCTGTAAGTAAAGTGACATGAATCTGATGCAATAAAGCCACTCCCCCTGTATCTCTAGCTCCAAATTAAATCCAAAAACATTTTAGAGACAAAATTGCTCATCTTTTGCTGCTAATTATTTATTATATTTATATTTATATTATATAAATTAATTATGTATAATTCATATATTAGTATATTCATATAATTATTATATTAATCGACAATATTTTTGCTTTTAAATTGATATAAATATAATACATGCATTTATATATAAAGTTTTTAAACAAATTAAGCTTATGTGTATGAGCTCTTTGTGAAACTAATATAAATTATTATATTAGAAATTATTCGGCATTTTTGTTTGATTCACATACATTGATATAGTCAGATATTTTCTTTCAGTTGCCTTCTCAAACTTTCACTGCAGCAGCAGTGTTTATTCCTGTCATTTAATTTCATGATATTTTCATTATGATCTCTTAGTCTTCAGAAGAGACGTGAATTTGTGCGGCTCTCTTGTGAGAAGTGAATCAAATGGACGCTTTGCATGTTCCGTGTGATTGGCTGTTTGCTGCACGTGTCACACTTTCAGGTGCACGCACTTTAGAGTCAATCACAAACTCTGGATTAAACCTGAGTTGACAGAGAAAGTGTATACCGAGCGTTGTGCAACAGCTGATCCTGATCTAAACCAGCTTGGATTTATCTGGATTTGTCAACTCTAAACCTACTCTGAAACTCATAGTTTGTTCAACTAGCTTCATGCAACAGGCCAATGAACTTGTCCACTGCAAGCTGTTTCAACTAAAAGTATAAGTTACCCTAACCTTAGCCTATTTCTACATCCTTACAGAACATGGTCTACATGGATGAAGAGTTGGATTTTCTTTACTTGGGACATCTTTCATGGCGTGTGTGAGGAAGAACAACAAAAACATTGTTGACGCCTTTTATAGCCAGAACAGCACTGAAGAGATGATGAGATCAGCATCCCCCTCTTCCCCACAACAACTGAACCAGCAAAGGATAATATGGCCTATCACCTCGACATAGACAGTCAGCAGTTAAGGCTAACCTGCACTACCTGTTTGTGGGGAACATCACTCCAACTACACTGGCACACCCTCAAAAAACTCCCAACACTCACTGACTTCAATGCTGCGGGAATTTCTGCACTGACGAAATGCACACCTTGGCATTCGTTGATGCAGGCTTCCTCCTCCACATATGAGCTGCATTACAGGGGACGTACTGTAACAAACCCTCACCCGGTGTTCAGATCAGAAGTGGCTGTGAGGACTAACACTGTCAACATCAATGAATGGAAATGCATGCAAATGATGGCATATTTAATTAGATAATGTCTCATTTACATATTTAAACATAACATTTTAGAAAACAGTCGTCTTATTGTACTGTGATTAATCAACTGAGGAAAGTGTGTGATATCTGTTTGTTAAAATGGTGACCCTTTTCACCTGTGGTGTCTTGCAAGACATACAGTGCACAGCATAAATGAGTACTGAAACTTCTGAAAATCAGCAATTACTCAATTACTTAGAAGACATGTTAGGGTTCTTTAGAGATATAATGTTCCAGCAAGTCTGCTTAATCAATTACTAAAGCAGCATGTTAAAATGATTCAGGAAAATAAGATTTTCTTATCAAGGTGATAAAATGTTGTGTAGCAAAAATGAGCGCACCCTCCTTAAAGTTACTAAATAAAACAAAATAAAAATGTTCTGGTGTAAGTTTAAGGCAATGTTTGATCAACAGGTAAGTATGCTGAACCAAAACATTTAAAGAGAAGTCATTTCTTGACAATTAAAAGTGTTATATAACCCACTGAATCATTCTCAGACTTAATGCTGACAACAATGGAAGCACTTGGGAGAGAACTGTCAGGAGACTTATTTCTTAGCACAAAAGAGGACAGTGGTATAAGAGGATTACCAAATCATTGTTTTAAGTGTGAAAATATAGCAAAAGTAACACAGAAATTCAAAATTGAACTTGTGACATAATCAGGCCTTCATTTTAAGCTTTCATTTAGGGATGAGGGATTTTTTTTTTGCTAGACAAAGAGCAGGAGAAATACCAAGCGAGTGTCTCAGAGCCAGCAAAAGCTATGAAAAGAGTGAGTGTTTATCTCACAGAGTAAGATGCAGCCTGCAGAAATGACATGCACTGGAACTACCTACTGTAGCCAAAGCACAATAAAGTCAGTTAGCCATTTCCAAAGCCCATATTTACAAAATATAGATTCTGCGAATCAATACTCTGGTCTCATTGGATCTAACAGCATCTTAAATGTTCTGGTGTTGCTAGAGGAGGAGTGCAGTGAGAAGTGCCTGGTTCCCACAGTAAAGTTCAGTGATAGTAAAGCTCTTATATAGGGATGTATGAGTGCTGAAGGTGTGAGGGAGTTGTGCTTTATCAATGCGGTCATGAATTCCCACACCACTGTGTAATTTAATACACAAACCTGAAACAGAAGATGTTACCCTTTCCTCATTCCCTGCATTGTTGGACATTTTTTCAACATGACAATGAGGATAATACATTTTAGTTTTGCCATCTTTCCATGAATTGTATTAGTGATCATAAAGAAAATACATCTTTTGTATTTGTTCAGTAGGGGTGTACTCATTTATGCTGTGCACTGTACATTCCTGAGGATTGAATCCTAAAATCCAAGTGATGCCTTTTCTTGTTATTTATTCCAAATGTACTTTCACTTTCTTTCCACTTCTAAACAATCCACAAAGGGACCACTAAAGGACCATCTTGCTAATCGTTTCACTCTTAAACTCCAAGGACAGACAATTCATCACATCATTACTCGAAGCATGACCGCAAGCCTGCGATCCTCGTGGGTCAGTACAGCAGCTGGGGCTGAATCCCAACAACAGTTGCTTATTTACACAGCCGCTGCCTGCCTGCCGCGCATGGATGCTCCTTTATTTGGGCTATTGCTGAACAGAGGAAAGAATTATATTAATATAGTGAGGTTATATTTGCACTGCTACATCACCTGATCAATAGTAGATTACATTAAGGGTAGACAAGGGGAACCGGTCTTGGTGCCTGACATCCTAATCTGGTCTGGGGAAGAGAATCGATGCATTAGGCACAAAGATATTCCAGCCTCCGTCTATACCATCCATCAACAAACTCATCTCATCAACCTATTTATTCTGCTGCCATAAACAAAAACGACCTCTATCCGGAGTCATGGAGCCGGAGAAGCTCTCCAGGCGAGGATCTATGCTGAGCCAGTCGTAGACAACTCCATCAAACAGGCAGGTAGACATAAGCTCAAATGGGTAGATAATGGGCTCATCTGCATAACACCGATCCAGGGTTGAGAAAACAATTTCTCTCGCACAAATGATAGCATGAAAGCCATTATCAAATGTGCCCTCGGTTGAGCTCTGCCACAATCAGTTATGTTGTATCGGTCGATGATATTTGCTGGGAGGGCGAAGGGCGATCGTACACTTTCATTTGCAAACATCTCCTGTATCATCCATTAGCGAGAAGCGCGCCAGTCGTTGCTCTTCTGTCTGGCTTCTCGTGGGTAGTGTGTCTACGGATGGTGCAATTAATGAATTTTTAATCATGCTGTTCTTTGGTTGCAGTATGTGTCTTGTTTCCATATTGCTGGGCGATTTGATATGGTGAACACCTACTGTGTCTCTGAAAATGATATGGGTTTGATGAATGAGGATTACGTTCAACAGGGATTTTAAAACCTGACATGAAACAGTTAGTAATGATCTGATGATAGTATGAGTCCGCCGTTCTAATATCCTTAAAATTAATAAAATTACAGTTAGCCAGTATGAGGAGAGGCCATATGAAATTAACGGTTTTAAAAACTGATTCGATGAGCCACTTTTGAAGTCTTGTAAAACAGACAAGAGTACAAGAGATACCTTTAGCTCTAAGTTATAAATGAATGAGAACTTAGATCTGTAACTTTTTAAAAAAATAAATAAACCAAGTTGCTACATTGCTTGGCAATCATAATTGGACTACAGATAATGCACTATATTATTTGGGAGAATGGTAATTAATGATAAATGTAAATATTTACTGAAAATTAATTATTTAAAAATTAATACAAAATAAAAATAAAATAAATTTAATAATTGTATTATTTTTTTAATTTGAAAATTAAATAATAAATTAGTATTATTAGTATATATATATATATATATATATATATATATATATATATATATATATATATATATATATATAATTTTAAATATAAATAGTAATTCATAAATTAATAATTAAATCATTTAACAATTAATATAAAAATAAATTGAAAATTAAAAAAATATCAGTAATAAAAGTAATTATTATTATTATTATTATTATTATTATTATATTAAATAGTTAAATTCTTAAATAAAAATAGATGTCATTTTATATAGTAAATTAATAATTAAATTACTTAAATTAATATAGAAAATAAATTGAAAATTAAAAAATACTAGTAATATTAGTAGTAATTATTATTATTATTATTATTATTATTAATATTAAATAGTTAAACGAATAAATAAAATTAAGATGTAATGTCATTTATATAGTAATTTATAACTTAAAAGATAAATGTATTTTTGTGTGTTCTTTAATACATATTTAAATAATAATGTAAAATTGTATTAATGTAAAATCCCTACAATTGACTTGAAGAATTATTAATATTATTATTATTAGTAGTAGTAGTAGTAGTGTAATTGAACTAAAAAACAAATCATACAGTTGTATTTATATTCATAAAGATATATACCTTAATAAATATATGCTTATTATTATTTATGTATGCATGTAAACAGCCAACAATTAGGCAATTTTACTATATTATTTGACTTTTTTATTTTGTGATTAATATGAACTAATTTCATTAATAAATACAATATAACATTTAATACATATTTGTCACTATTTTATAAAAGCAATAAGACAAAGCTATATGTTTCAGTAATGTTACCACGATACCTCTTAACTGAAGTAAAGCACAGCCTCTTGTGGTGTAGTGCTTCATTTTTATTATTTATTTTATTTTTATTTTTTTAGCCAGTTTTGTCCATGAAGCCTTTTAAAAAACAAGACAGGGAGGAAAGATGATGATTATAAGGTGTTGTGCCCTTCCCAAATTTTTGGCTAGTTAAACAGCTCTGTAAGTATATGTTAACAAGGGTAAGGGGGCAATTACATGGTCCAGCTGAAAACATGACATCTCCCAGCGTTGTGTTTATAGTTTTGCTTTAGATTTAACTTTGCTCATCACAGGCCTGAACAGGCAAATTGGCTTTCCTCAGATTGATGGAGGCACACAAATAGCTGTAATCAGAGGCTGCGTTACGATAATGAGCAGGCAATACTAAACAGAAGCGAGAACCAACAGTCTTTGATCGTCAGCTCCACCTTTGCCTACTTTAATTAGAGATATGCTAATGCAACATACGCTCACAATGGGAGAGGGATTCCTTGCTCAAGCCTTAACAGGGATTCAGGGTGAAAACATAATAAAAACACTGTCTGGTAGAGAAAATGTTGAGGTCTGGGAATATTTAATAAAAGATAGGTAGAAATGATTTTTTGATGCTTATAACAAAATTATTGTTTTAAATGTTAATATCCTGCTAAATATTAAAATCATATATTTTCTCCCTGAGGTCAACTTATAATGTCGGTCATAATTTACTTTTTTTTGTGAGTATTTCCAACTCTCTCTGACCCTTAGAATTAAAAGGGCCAATATTTTGCTGATGTGGCTTTATGAATTCAGTGTAAATGCCTTCTTTACATGTTTAATTGCACTTACACAAGGTTGTTGTTTTTTTTTAGGTCTAACATTTTATTGCCCTAATCTTTCAGTAAGAGTCATCCCTCCACAATGTTTACTTGAGATACTGTGCATTTTGGGATTATGACATCAGAAATCCAAGGATTTTGGAGATCTTTTCTGAACAGGGGAGAAAATTAAAGTAAGTTTTCAAGGAAAAGTTCAAGTAAAATTCTGCTTCTCACAATATGACCTCTTTAAAATGATCTTACCTAGAATGTACAGTACTTCATAACAAATGTTGAACTGCATCTCACACCAGTTTTCTGACCATTAAACCTTGACAAATTGATTTAAGGAGAATCTGCAGGAAGCAATGAATAAATAAATGACATTCTTTCCACCTCTTCACTGCCTTGATGATATCTGGGCAGTGGAGTTCTTCATATTCAAATCTCAACTGATAAAGCATCAATAATTTAAATACAGGACAATATTTATTTCACTGTTATTTATGAGGCAGGTCAAGCAGGTAGTAAAATGTTGGCATAACAGATTTTAGAAAGTATGATAGAATATTATCCAAATTGTATTATGAGAAGTAAAATAAAGTCCAACTGATGATAGAAAAAATAAATGCATTGAAATAATGATGTAAATATCATTATTCATATAAAATATTGTTCTTCAATAAGTATGCAAAAATATAGGGATATACAGTATTATGAGCTCTTTTTTTGCAGCGGCTATTCACACTAAGTGTAACTAGCATTTTCTTAGTGATAGATGCTATTTACACCAAATGCAAATAACTGTAGATGTGACTATAGCAATATATTCGATTTACACTAGGTGAATATAGCAATAGATTCTGTTTACACCATGCAAAAGTATCAGTTTTTTGCAATAAGAGTAAATAGTAATTACAAACCCGATTCCAAAAAAGTTGGGACACTGTACAAATTGTGAATAAAAACAGAATGCAATGATGTGGAAGTTTCAAATTTCAATATTTTATTCAGAATACAACATAGATGACATATCAAATGTTTAAACTGAGAAAATGTATCATTTTAAGGGAAAAATACATTGATTTTAAATTTCATGGCATCAACACATCTCAAAAAAGTTGGGACAAGGCCATGTTTACCACTGTGTGGCATCCCCTCTTCTTTTTATAACAGTCTGCAAACGTCTGGGGACTGAGGAGACAAGTTGCTCAAGTTTAGGAATAGGAATGTTGTCCCATTCTTGTCTAATACAGGCTTCTAGTTGCTCAACTGTCTTAGGTCTTCTTTGTCGCATCTTCCTCATTATGATGCGCCAAATGTTTTCTATGGGTGAAAGATCTGGACTGCAGGCTGGCCATTTCAGTACCCGGATCCTTCTTCTACGCAGCCATGATGTTGTAATTGATGCAGTATGTGGTCTGGCATTGTCATGTTGGAAAATGCAAGGTCTTCCCTGAAAGAGACGACGTCTGGATGGGAGCATATGTTGTTCTAGAACTTGGATATACCTTTCAGCATTGATGGTGCCTTTCCAGATGTGTAAGCTACCCATGCCACACGCACTCATGCAACCCCATACCATCAGAGATGCAGGCTTCTGAACTGAGCGCTGATAACAACCTGGGTTGTCCTTGTCCTCTTTAGTCCGGATGACATGGCATCCCAGTTTTCCAAAAAGAACTTCAAATTTTGATTCGTCTGACCACAGAACAGTTTTCCACTTTGCCACAGTCCATTTTAAATGAGCCTTGGCCCAGAGAAAACGCCTGCGCTTCTGGATCATGTTTAGATATGGCTTCTTTTTTGACCTATAGAGTTTTAGCCGGCAACGGCGAATGGCACGGTGGATTGTGTTCACCGACAATGTTTTCTGGAAGTATTCCTGAGCCCATGTTGTGATTTCCATTACAGTAGCATTCCTGTATGTGATGCAGTGCCGTCTAAGGGCCCGAAGATCACGGGCATCCAGTATGGTTTTCCGGCCTTGACCCTTACGCACAGAGATTGTTCCAGATTCTCTGAATCTTTGGATGATATTATGCACTGTAGATGATGATAACTTCAAACTCTTTGCATTTTTTTGAGAAACTTTTCTGCTCCACTATTTTTGGCCGCAGCATTGGGGGAATTGGTGATCCTCTGCCCATCTTGACTTCTGAGAGACACTGCCACTCTGAGAGGCTCTTTTTATACCCAATCATGTTGCCAGTTGACCTAATAAGTTGCAAATTGGTCCTCCAGATGTTCCTTATATGTACATTTAACTTTTCCGGCCTCTTATTGCTACCTGTCCCAACTTTTTTGGAATGTGTAGCTCTCAAGAAATCCAAAATGAGCCAATATTTGGCATGACATTTCAAAATGTCTCACTTTCAACATTTGATATATTATCTATATTCTATTGTGAATAAAATATAAGTTTATGAGATTTGTAAATTATTGCATTCCTTTTTTTCATTCGCAATTTGTACAGTGTCCCGATCGGGTTTGTAGATGCTATCTATACTTTATATTGGCAGATACGATTCACACCTCAATACTTTTGTACATTAACAGGATGCAATAATATCATAGAGTGTAAATGATTATATTTATTATTAAAAGGATGGTGCCTTTTTGGGAGAATAAAAACCTTCCCTACACCTTCACCTAACCCTACCCAATAAACACTTTTAATATTATTAAACACTTGTTCACAGTTTATTTCTTCTTTTAGAACATTATTTTCATTTTTATTAAAAATAAATGCAAGTTTAGCAAAAGGCGGACATTATTTTTTTAATTTATTTTGCTGTTCTGAGAATCGTCAGTTCACTGAACCCAGAAATGAATAACCCTGAACTGCTACAAGCCACAGCAACAAAGAAAGGGACAGTAAGTAGTATCAAGTTTCTGTAGTAACAAATCTAATTCAGTGCACTGACAGGTGTCCCCAGTGTACAGCGCTGTCTGCTTGAATGATTAGGAGACCAACGATGATAATGTTCATTCATCAGAACAATTGCTTCACCTCTCCCCCGCTTTGATATTAAAAAGTAATTATGAGTCCTGTGTCAGGTCACTGTAATTGAGCTCTAATGTGTAAAGTTATATAAATGCTATTTATCACATTTCTATGGAACCCTCCTGTCAGGACAGGGGCAAAGTTAACATATGAACTAATGTGCTATCAAAGTCTCTTCAGAAAATTAATTTCACTCGGTGGCCATCTTTGAAACACCTTTTGGCATGCAAGTACAGCTCCTATCTCTTTGAATTGGGAAACATAAAATTCTCCAAAGCTGTTTGCCAAGCTTTCGATTAAATTTCATATTTGAAATCACCAATGAAATCTGACAACAACTGTCTCATAAATTTTGTTTCTAAATGCTTGAATCATGACAAAAAACAAAAATTTTTCAGGCTGGATGCACAGTTCTAAATGCACGTTTCTTGTGTTTCATTTCGGAGGCGTGCATCAGACTGTTTCTAGTAACCGGAGCTTCTAATGGCCGCTGCAGTGATGCGATGACTTTACCAATCGGCGATTGGCTCTTATTTAGAAGGCGGGGACATATTCCACCATATTGCGGGTTGCACTTTCTCCCATTCAAAATAATACAAGTGACACGTCTTGTGTTATTGTATAATCTTTGGTGCTATGTTCACACTGCCTCTAATTATAGCCCAAATCAGGTTTTTCCCCCTCACTTCTGGTTAACTGGTTGACAGTAAGAACAACCTGACGCGCACTCAGTTTGACAGTTTCCAATCTGATCTGGCCCACTTTATTTTACGGAAATAATTTGGAAAAAAAAAAAAAATATCTAGCACAAAAATGGACTCTCGAAATATTGTATTGTAATATTGTAAGTATGCATTGAGTATGTCAAGTAATCTTGAGAACTACAAAAAAAGAAATATGTTTGTGAACTTTAATTCTAGTACTTTAAAAGTTTTGAAGGCAGTTCTGCCAAGAGCTACTCTTATGAATTTGAATAGTACCATACATCATTGTGCCAAAGTATTACTGAGGGTAATGAAGTGTGAAGTGCAAGTGGAGCTGTGTTCTGTCATAAGAAGTAGGAGGAAGCTTTTCTCCTGCAGTGGGGGATTGTGGTTAGCCTTTCGGCAATCATGGAACGAGTTTCTCACACCTTCAACTGTGAGAAAAAGAAAGCAGGGTGAGAGAGAAAGTAGGCCGAGTTAAAATGTGAGAGTAAGCTGTAAATTGAAAAGCATCAAGATGCGCAAGCACAGACGAGCGTCAATCTTCCCTCTGAAGAAGATGGATCTTAAGAGGGCAGAACCATCTGGGCCACAAGCTTCCTGCTTTTAGAAACACAAAGTGGTTGTCTGAAGGGAGCGTGAAGCCACTCTAATTCGGAAAGTGTTTTAACGCGTGCCACGGTGTTGGGCTTTTGTTAGTTCCACCATGTTTCCTTTCTCTTTGAGATGATTAGTGTTCGGCTTAGCTCTGATTCATTGGAAAGTCTCAAAATTTGCTGCGACAAGGATTCCCAATGTCTGTTGGATGGAAAACCATTTACTGTTCAGCATAGGAAGCTGCAAGAGTTCGAGAGAATATCTTTAGATCTGAAAAGACAAAAGGGGAACTGAATCACAGATCCTTATAATCTCCAGGCCCATTATATTGAGTGGGTTTTTCAAAAGGGTTGAATGCTTTTGTGAAATGCACCTACTCTGCGATCAAAACATCATTGAGCTCATTGTGATAACATGAAAGAAGTTAGTAGATGGATGTCCTCATTCCTCTTTGATTAAACATTAGATCAGCAGTAAGTCTTTCTAATCTCATTGCTGGCTTCCTTGAGTCTGTTTGACGCCAGAATTAGGTTTATTTTGTCAGACCTAAACCACAGTCTGCCTGAATTGCAGGTCTAGCGTTCTCTATGGTTTTGCAATCGGTATGAAAGTAATTTGGTCAGATTTGCAGAAGCGTATCACTGTTAATGGTGCAATATGTGGATATTTTTGTACAATGCATTTCTTTTTTCTCATGGAGGCATATTCTCCTTTTTTTTCCTCAGGAGAATATGCCTCCAGTGAGCAGCTACCATTATATGAATCTTCATCGATGCATCTGTGGAAAATGCATAGACAGTAAAAATGGCTGTGGCATTAGATCTAGAAGAGACGTTTATTGTAAATGAAGATTAAAAGAAAACACTAAAAAGGGAGAATAAAGTGAAAATAGTGTCCAGCAGAAAGGGGAATCATGCATCCTCACCCACAGGCCATGTTTCAAACTGGTATTAAGATGCATTTTGGTCCAATAATCTCACAAGTGGACGATGCTAAATACAGGTGTTAACCGTGTCTAAAATGTTTTGAGCTTGTCCACTTTCAACCGCTTCCAAAGGTAGTCGATAAACGCATTTGACCCGATTGCTTTCGTAGTAAAAACGCTCATGTGGTTGAATGCATTCGAACAGCCACAAAAGACCACCTACTCTCCGCTTACTGACCTAATGTGTAAACATTATGGTAAGCATCAAGTCAAGAAGTCAAATGCATTACCACAGAATACTATAATCCTGAGTTTAGTGCGTTTTCTGGTTTTAATTGGGATGTTGAGGTTACAGGGCTGTTTTGACCTATTAGTCATTTGATTTATGCCATCTCCAGTGGGCACACATCCCAGCAGAACTCATAGTGGATATAAAGTGAGCCTGCCACATAATACATAATCCCCTCTTTGTAAGACTTTCTCTGTTAGCGGTGGCACTTTTTCTTTCTTTCTTCAGGGTGCTTCATTTGTATAGCACCATGAGGGATGTGTAAGGAAAACCCAAAGAAAGAAGTCTTAAAATGAATCATATTTTCTCTTGTGTGCTTAGTCATTCTCTTACTCTACAGTACATTCACAGTACATGGGATATTCTGCTCTTGACAAGACAGCTAATGTCCCTTAAATGCATTAAATGCAAATAGAGTTTGCTGATTATATTTCCTTAATTAAAAAGGTCACTTTCTTTTATGAAGCGTGCTAGCCAGATGGGATTTAAACTTTGTCGGCTGAAGATCCAAGTTCGGTTTGAAGACGAAAAACTTACCAAGCACAATGTTCTCTCACCATTCCTGATTTCTAACACACTCATAGTGTTGCGACCGGTCTGGTGGCTATCAGAGCAGAAACAAAAGCTGATGCTCTCCTTGTTTTTCTGTCGTCTCATATGTAAATCGCACAAGCTAATTTTGTTCGTTAGATCGAAAGAACTGAAAAAATCCATACATTTACCCGCCCATAGACCCTCTCCTTGAAGTAATCAGAACAGAAGTGGTTGAAAGTGGACAAAAGAGAAGGATTAAAATACCAGGTGTATATGGGTATGTGTCTCCCTCCTCTACTTGTGATCCGATCGACCAAAATGCATCTTAATACCAGATGGAAAAGGGGCCTAAATGGGCATTGTGAAGGTCTGGGGCCTGGCAGTCATTTGCGCACCTCTCCTGGTCAAGGTACATAGGGGCAGTGGCTTCTTTATCGTAACTCTGCATCCCAAATTCTGGGGAGCAAGTATGGACTGTTAGTGAGATGTTTTTTTGTTTTTGTTTTTGAGCTTGCGACCATAACGATGCTTTCGGAAAACAACTCTGGTTGGGAGCTTGGCTTGCCGGTGTGATTGAATGAAATGGGGTGCTGCTGATGAAGGGAGAACACTTTGCATTTTTAGCACCTTCTCCTGAGTCATTACCTAGCTACACTGGTTAACCTGTCACTAGTTCCCATGTAGATAACGCAAATGTAAAGCAGTTATGGGCCAAATAAGATGTAGCGAATTAACTCAAAGGGAAAAATATTAATAATTATTCATAACTCAATAAGATTTATTAATTCTGATTAATTATGAATATGTAAATCTGTTAATCAGATTAACTGGATATAGCTACATTAATCTTAATATTACAATCAATTAACCTGTTGTCCAGGGAACACTCAGTGTTGATTGTTTAATAATTCTAAGAAATGTTCATTTCCAGGTTATGGAAAAATAACATTCTTATTGTACCGTGCTACTTAGAGCATAGATTCGGGATCTAAATCACTTAAGAGGCAATCTATTAGCAGACGGAGTCAGAACCAAACATGTATTGTGCACAGTCTTTATTAACTAACTCACAAACACATAACTAAACTAACAAACACATAACATACAACAAAGGTCACATACACGTACTGTAGGTAAGAATGAGTAATGAAATGGTTGAACCGGAGGATGTACTGTTACTAGAGCTATAGGAGAAAGTCAAAGACAATCTGGAAAGGAATCATCAGTTTCTTCAGCAAGGGCAAATGTAAGTCTTACAAATTAATACTAAATAGCTGTTTAGTGTTAAAATGTACGATACTTGTAAGATGCCTTTAGGCTGAGGAGCGTCGGATCTGCAAGTTGAGGATAAATCTTGAGGTTTTCGTCTGAAGTTGTTGCCAGTCTTTCCTATGTTGGGTGATGAGCACATGGCTGGGTGTTGTAGGCCGAGGCCTACCGGCCTTGCGGGCCTGGCCTAGGCTGGCTGCAAGGAGATCCGTTCGGTCGTCCAGAAGCAAGGAAAAGAGAGGGAGTGGCATTGTTCTCTAGCTTTTAACCTCTGGTCCAAGTCCAACCTCTTAAAGTTGATGTAGCCAATGAAAGTGTTGTATTTCCGGGTGACAACACACCTCCTGTCAGGGCTTTTACGACCAAGAAAGATTAACAAGCTGAGTTCTTGAATAAGAACTATTAAAGTTTCTTGTAATACTGATGTGTTGCACAGGTATGGACATAACATAAATTACCAAATAGGAATCGAACGTTGGAGTCCGTGGTACCAGACATGCTATCCATGTGATTCCAGTTAACTATACATTGCAGCTCTGGAATATTAATACCAAACTAGTTCAAAAGAGAAAATGAATACATAGAATAAAGCCCATGAAAGAAAAGTCATGAGATGGGAAACTTGGATACATGTTTATACATTTCCCAAGGTGGTTATATAGAGAATACATAGGATTAAAGGAGTTTATTTGTCCTTTCTCAGAAAGAATGAGTCACTGGTCTCTGCAAAATTCTTCCTGATCGTAAAAGGTCCAAGTATCTGTAACAGGACACCTAGTTCTGCCTGTAGTTTAGCTACGTTTGGGATGCTAGTTGCAGTTTTAGGGGGGATGGGTTCACAGAGCTTTGATAGAGTGAGTTTATGGGTAATTCCTTAAATATAATGAATAATTGTGTGTGCCTGATTGGTCCAGACGCTACAAAAACTATACAAACTATACAAACCTTGGTAGAATTGAACTGGGGTTCTCAACCAAGGGTGATTACAGCACTCTAAACTCTCTAAAGATGGTACAGCTTACATTAGTGCCATGATACCATGTCCTAAAGTTGAACAGAGACAGACCAGTTACCCTGCTGAGATGCAGAACTTGTGGATGTCATTATTTTAAATATAGATGCAAAGAAGGTATGTGGCTGATGCCTCTGCTGTATTATTTTCCACTGAGACCAATGGTTTAAACTAATAAGGTCTTGATTCCTAGGCCTCATCGGTACATAGGCTGTTGTAATTGTCCCTCATGGTGAGTCTCCGTCTGTGCTTCACTGCAGGGCAGGAACTTTGTCTCTGTGGTATTTCTAAGTGGCCGCCAAATGTTGCAAGTAAGGTCAAATGCATTACCACAACACACCATGATCCTGAGTTTAGTGTGTTGTCTGGTTTTAATTGGGATGTTGAGGTTACAGGGCTGTTTTGACCCATTAGCCATTTGATTCATGCCATCTCCAGTGGGCACACATCCCAGCAGACCTCATAGTGGATATAATGTGAGCCTGCCACATAATACATAATCCCCTCTTTCTAAGACTGGCTGCAGACTTTCTCTGTTAGTGGTGGCACTTTTTCTTTTTTTTTTTTTCTTCTTTAGGCTATTCATTTGTATAGCACCATGAGGGATGTGTAAGGAAAACCCAATGAAAGAAGTCTTAAACTGAATCATATTTTCTCTTGTGTGCTTAGTCATTCTCTTACTCTACAGTACATTCACCGCTGAGTAATTTTACATTGGATATTCTGCTCTTGACAAGACAGCTAATGCCCCTTAAATGTATTAAATGTAAACAGAGTTTGCTGATTATATTTCCTTAATTATTTATTTGTTTAATTCAGAGTTCATTTTAACTCCACCAGAACCCTCCTCAAGTCACAAAACTGTTTTTGTCCAGGTCCAGTTTAACAGAAGTGCTTGACCAAGGCCTGCCAGTACAAAAATCACGTTGTCAATTTTAATAAATTAAAAAAAAGAAGAATTTTTTTGCAGCATTCATTTAAACACTGAGCCACTTTGTACAGCTGCGAATTTGCTAATTATAGTAGCTGTTGCAAATTCCCATTAATGGTGAAGAAAGAGGTTATTATCACCTTTAGTACACTGAAAATAGACTTTATCTAATCAGGCTGTTTTAACTAAGACCTGGATCCAGACCAAGTCTGTGTTTACATATAACCTTTGGCTCAGCTGTTTCTCATAGAATTCCTTAGGACTGAAAAGATCAGATCATTTTAAAAGACTGATGCGAAATGATGTTATATTAACAAAGTTCGGGAGGAACACGTTAAGATAATCGGTCTGATTAGCACCAGAGGAGGTATAGCCAACCTACCTCTATCCCACGACAGTTTCCCAGCAACCCCTAACCACCTCAACTCCTCACTCTTAAATATTTTCTATCCCAACCAGGAATAGGAATACTCTGGGTTTGGGCCAAATTCACAGCACAGACATCATGCCAAATATGCATACTTTTTCTATATCTGATCATATGTAAGGGTGAACTTCTAAAATGTTGAAATTGAGAGATTAAGCAACACCAAAGTCATGGGCTTGATTAACAAGGAATACAAGACATAATATAATGTAAAAATGTGTACCTTGACTGCAATGTAAGTTGCTTTAGATAAAAGCGTCTGCCAAATGCATAAAAGTAAATCTATGAAACTCTTAAGGCCCCGTTATACTTCAAGCAAAATCAAAGAACAAACGGTGTGACATAATTTTGAACAAAATCAGAATAATGGGTGAAGACTAGAATGATAGCTATTAGGATAGCTATATAATGATATCTACATTTGCGTCCACACCAACAAACAATAACAGTCTGTTTATTCTAGGCTCATACACTGCGGTTTCAAAGTATGTACATGTTTTTGCTGTTCTTGTTGCATTTACACGGC